>NC_060275.1:112759367-112809670 GCF_021613505.1 Equus quagga
CCCCGCCCTCGGCGCGCGCGGGAAGCGGCGGGGGCGCCGAGGGTCACCTTCCGCTCCCGCTTCCCCTCGCGCCGGCGGCTCGGCGGCAAACGGCCCGGGCGCCGGCCCCGCCGCGGCCTCCGCGCGCCCCCGCCCGAGGGGAGGCCCCCGCACGCCCGGGCAGAACCTGCGCCGGGGCCGAGGCCGGGGCGCGGGCGCCGCCGCCTTACCTTCCTCGGCGGTGTCCATCTTGTCTGGGGGGCGGCGGTGACGCAGCCGCGAGCGCCCACGGCCGAGGCCCGGGCCTTCCGGCGGGGGAGGGAGGGAGGGAGGGGGCAGGGAGGAGGGAGCGGAGCCGGGCGGGCAGGTGCGTGTGCTCAGGTGGAGAGAGGGAGCGAGAGGAAGGAGAGGGGAGAGGGAGAGGGAGAGGCTGACGGAGCGGGCGCCGTGGGGGGAGGGGCGGGGAGCGCGGGGGCGGGCGGGGCGGGGCGCGGGCCGGAAGGGGTTGGGCGCCCGACGACAGGTGCCGTCACTTCCGGAGAGGGCGGGGCGAGGAGGGGCGGGGTCGTCTCACCGCGGCGGGTCGTGCGCTGCGCCCAGCTAGCCACCAGGGTTGGGGCTGAAACCTAAGCTGGAGCTGAACTCGGGTGGCACCTAGGGAGGCGACAAAGGGCGCAGAGCCGAGACGCAGAGCAGCGTCAGTGGGCGCCAGGCAACGAGCCCAGTGCCATCCCGGCCGCCGTGCACGACGAAGGTTCCGGGGAGCTTAGGAATTTCCCGGGCACCCGGGAAAATGCAGGTTCTGCGCCCCCTCCCGCCGCCCCGGGACTCTGGTGTCGCAGGTATGGAGCGGGCCCAGGAAAATGAATTTTTGCTCGGGACCCGGGTACTTCTCATGCACGTTTTGAGGAAGTACTAAAACATCACTGCAGTGTAGGAAGACAAACGCTTTAGCTGTACCAAAATTCCTCCCAGAGAGACTTCTGCATTTGAGTGGAAAGACTCCTTCAATAAACCGCTTGGTCTGGGAGTCGAAACACCCGCCTCTAAGGGAAATCGGTTCAGATGCGGACAGGGCTTGATACTCTGCGTCGTGGACGCTTACCTGGCCAGGGCTGAATTGCTTCGGCCTGATGCAAGGCTGAGCTGTGTGCCCGCACGAGCACACCACCTTTCCTCGCCGTAATCCTTGGCCTTTTCTCTAAATGAAGAACTATTTAGAGAATTCACATTAGACCAGCCACCTCCTTAGGATTGCCTGAGTAAAGCAAAGATGTCGCTAACCTGAATAAAAAGTATTTTAAACGATATGCAGATGACTCTCAGAAACAGATTCAAGAATGCTAGCAATCTCTTCTCTGTGTGAGGGAAGAAATTGGGAAGACCCCTCCCCCAAGCCTCATCAATCAGAAGGAGACTTAGAATAAAAATAATAAAATGGAGTCCTCCAGAAAGAGGGCAGCCCTTGAAGACTAATGTCACTGATTTAACTAATATCACTTGTTACCCAAGGTGAGCAAGCAAATTCTTGACGCGGTAATGGAGACCCACTGATTTCAAGGGCTGACGTTGAGAATCGAGCATATTTAAGCCTTTCGTTAAATATGTTTATACTCTCTCCCAAGAAACTGAATTTGAAGGAGGCCATTGTCAAAACCCCATCCCTCCCACCCGACACCAACATGAGCTCACAACGCCCTAAGACCTGTGGCAGAGCACTCTTCACTTAGCTCAGACCAGGGGTGAGGTTCAGGACCACCAGATCCAGTCTCAGATATGGTATAGCATAAGGAGGTAGGGTTCCAAGAGGGAGGCTTTGAGAATTGCTGAGGGAAGTGCTGGCCGTATTTCAGGACAGGTATGCGAAGCTTCTGGCAGCACAGCCAGTTAGGATTGGAGGAATGTATGTGTAGGGGGTGGGGGTGGAGGGCTTTCTCCTTTTGTCTTTAGGTGTCTTCCTTAGTGATGCTCAAAGGAAAGTTACTTCTAGAATTAAGAATTGCCCCAACCTTTTTTCATTTGGCCTTTGGAGATTAAATATTAGAGTAATAAACCAAAATTCGTTGAGTCCCTACTGTGTGCCACAACACAACAGCCCTTTGGGATACAGAACTCTCTTGGTTGCCATTGACAGGAACCCAACTAAACTGGTAGGCAAACGGGAGGAATATACTGTTGACATGAACAAACTGTGACAAGGGTAGTTGTGTACTGGGCCTCAGGGACTGCTAGCACCAGAGTCTTTCTCTCTGCCCCCATCCCTAAGCTCTGCTTCTCTCTGCATGTTACCTTCATGCTGTCAGACCAGCTTGCTCCACATGGCTGGAGACAAAGCCACTGATAGCTCTCAAGGTCACATCTTCAGCCTCACCATTAGACAGGCTGAGGAGGATGATCACTGGTCCCAAGTGAAAAATTCCCAGAGAAAGACACTTAATTGGTCTAGCTAGGTGCCCATCCCTGAACCAAATGATTGTGCCAAAGAACTAAGATCTGTAAGAACATGGACACCGTTGTTGAACTACATTATTGAGGTGGAGAAAGAACATTTCCCACAAGAAAAGGGAGGAGAAAATAATAGATGTCCATTATATTAAAATTCTCATTGTTTTTGATTATTATACAGAAATGTTTTCATTTATCACACTTTTATCAGTGTTAGAATTGGTACAGAAGTTCTATCTGAAAAAAATGTTCTTTTTATCAAAAGAGACACGTAAAGATATAGCATACACGTGTTCCAGTCTCATTTGTGTGTGTGTTTACTGTGCCATGAGGATACTGTAGTCTTGTCATGCTAACATGGAATACTAACATGGAAAGGAGAAAGGCTAGAAAGAACTCTAAGATGTTGGAATGGAAATTTAGGTATTGTAATGAACTCACTTTAACAAGATGTAAATCTACGTAGAAATATATATGCGTCTGTGTGACTCTACATTGTAATATGTATTATATTTTAGATATATACACTAGGAGAATATATTGTAACCTCCAAATATATACTATCAAATATATGCTATCAAAAATATACTATATTCCTAGTATATATACTAGGAATATGTATATTATATATTTCCTAGTTCTGTCCTCTGAGAGAATCTACATGCAGTGATAGCCCAGTAGCTGTAAGCACATTGAGTATACAAATTTTGGGTTCTAATACCACACTCCACTAAAAGGAACCAAGAATGTGTGATAACATAATGATGGATACATGTCATTATACATTTGTCCAAACTCATAGAAGGTACAACTCCAAGAGTGAACCCTAATGTAAAGTAGGACTTTGGGTGATTATGATGTGTCAATGTAGGTTTATCAGTTGTAACAATGTACCCCTCTGTTGGGGGATGTTGCTAATAGGGGAGGCTATGCATGTATGAGGTAGGGGGTACATGGGAAACTCTAACTTTCTCTCAGTTTTGCTGTGAACTTAAACTGCTCTAAAACAATAAAGTGAGAATTTTTTTTGAAGTATTCATATTTTTGGAAAAAAGAGATCCAAGACTCTGAAGAAATGTCAGATTTTAGGGCTGGAGTAGGGAAACTATAAGATGAGCCTGGAACATCTTGTGACAGAAACAAAGGAAGTGCTCAGAGACTGACAGGAGCATGTTAAAAGGACACAGAAACCAGCTCAAAGGGGTTCCCGTTGGCCAAATTGGGGACAATTTGCGCATTAAAAGAAATACAGTAACAGATTATAACCTATTGAATAAACTAGGAATCTATGAGCTCATAGTGACATAAATAAATAAGGAGAAAGAAAAGCTCTTCCTTTGCAGTATAACATCAACCAATAAATGCAAAAGGAATGATATAAATAGAAAATCATTTGCCAACCACAAGAGTGCTTCAGGCTGGAGTTGTCAATGGAAGCTAAGCCTGGGCGAAGTTTCAGTAAGGAACAGGATTTTATTATATTGTTGGAATATTTTCCAACAGTTCCAAAAGAATAACAGTAGCTTTACAGTGAAGACATCAACATGACTAGATGATCAAAGTTAACATCACCAATGATGGGACAGATTGACATAATGAGAAAAGCAAAGCTTGCCAAGAAGGTATGCCTGAGTCTCGGCATGTGAAATAAAACCTTGTTCTGTTTGTGTTAATCTCCTAATTCTTGCAAAAAAAAAAAAAAGTAAAAGAAAGACAAATCACCGTTGACTCCTCCAGGTGTTCCTGAGTGACAGCGCCCTAAGTGTTTATCCGCATCACGTAGATTAGGCTTTGAGAGTTCCTTCTGAAGAGACCAAAGGAGGAAAAAGACCAGTTGGGAACCCCTTCTTGAGCCGCGCATAAATTCAGATCAAGTTGCCACTTTTCTGACCTCGTCGCTCAATGAAGCCAGATACAGGAGAAACTTTATTTAGTGCCCATGTACACAAAAGCTCACCCACAAACAAGGCATGTTCCGTGACTGTTGTGAAAGGGCAGAATGTGGGAGGGCTGCAGGGGACTCAGCGCAGCTGAGGACTCTGAGCTCTCTGTTGCAACGTCAAACAAGGTCAGTAAGTCCTGGGCAAACACAGTTGAATCCTGGGATGCAGCAAAACCTCAGCAGGTGAGCAGGTGCCCAGCAAGGCCTGGAGCCCATTAAAGACAGAAGTTGGTGCCTGCCCTGGGATTGCAAATAGGATCAGAAAGTGGGAGTAATCTGACATTCTCTCATTCTGCCAACCCAGAGGAGATGGAGTTGGCATGTCCACACATTTCTTTTAAGGTAGGTCTCCCTTCCAAAGCAAAGTATGATCTATGAACTGCAAAGGGTTGCAGGCAACTTGGGAAATACTAGGCTTCTCAACTATAGGATTTCTGGGTGCCTTTAGTCTATTAAAATGTGTTGGGAAGCTACAAGAGGGGAATGTGGTCACCAGTGGTGTCTGCATGTCCTCGGCCACTGAACCCTTCCCTACAAGGCTGTCTCACACAGCTGGAGTGCCCAAGCATACACTCCGTAAAATGCTGAACCACACAAGTCCACAGACCCCAAGGATAAATGAGCCAAGGGGTCCACCCTTGAGAGTAGAAAAGCGTCTAAATTGGCCATGGCACCTTCCACATCTAGAGGATCCTATAGCCCAGGAATTCCTTGAAGCCATGTTGGATTTCCCAGGCTAAATCAGATCACCCCAGGCTGGCAATAAATCCTGTCTCTGAGAGTGGATTCTGGGTTGCCCCATGTGAGCTCATGGGCTCAGCTCCAGAATGTCATGGGAGCTCCATGGCAGTTGACAAGCATTTTCAGGAGTGAACCATGAAATTCTTAACGTGCTTGCCTTTGGGATGTGAAATAGCGGTCTAAATAGTGGCCCCTGAAAGATATGTCCATGCCCTAACCCCCGGAACCTGTGAATGTTACCTTATTTGGAAAAACAGTCTTTGCAGACATAACTAAGTTAAGGATCTTGAGATGAGATCATCCTGCCTTATCCAGGAGGACCATAAATCAAGTGACAGACGTCCTTACAAGAGTGAGGGCCAGGGAGATTTGAGACACAGAGAAGAGAAGGCCACATGAAGACAGAGGCCGAGAATGAAATGGTGCAGCCAGAGCCAAGGACCATCCTCAGAACCCCTGTAGGCAATGGGATCCTGCCAACACCTTCATTTCAGACTTCTTGGCTCCAGAACGGTGAGAGAATAAATTTCTGTTGTTTCAAGCCCCCCAGGTTGTGGTCATTTGTTTCGGCAGCCACAGGAAACGAATACAGCGGTCAGGGAACATTCATGCTCACCACCAGTTCGGACATCAACAGTGACTTGCTGGTTGTAAAGGCTGTAGCCATGCCTCCAGTTTCAACCCCCTCTGCCACACGTGGTGACATTCGGGGGCAGCTCCCTGAGCCCCTAGGGAACATCTCTCTAACTGATGAGTCTCTTGCAATATATATTTCCTTCTGATATGTTGGCTTCTAACCTGAAATTGCGTAGTTCCCTGAGAGTGAAGCTCTTCCTCAGAGATTTTATCTTAGATATATGGAACCCAAAGGAAACTTTAGGGACTGTCTGGCACCTCTCGCTCCTGTATTTATGGAAACCATTAAGCTCTGAAGCTGAATTTCTTTTGTTATCTTCTTGTGTATCTTCATTAGCATCAAACATTTACCAAGTATTTGTTCTGTGGAGTATGCTGTGTTAGAACCCAACAGGCAGGTCAAAGACCTGATTCCTATCCCCAAAGAAGGTTACCATTGAATTAGGGGCTACTGCCTAGTTTTACTGGGAAAGAATCTTCTTCACAACCTTAGTTGGGGGACCCATGTAATGATTACCATTCTGACTGCTTAGATGTAACTTTGGATTCTAATTAGAATTTCTACACTTCTTAGGTTTAACTCTTCTATTTGACCACAAATGTTAAAGTGTATGAATACATATACATGCTATTCTTGTTTGTGAAGGTCTCTATCCCTCCTTCTCCTGGCAACAATATCTGCCTTTCCCTTAGAGAACTGTTCTTCCCTCACTCCAAACTCAGAGTTCCAGGGGAGCTGCCAGTCTCCCCCCTGGCCCATCCCCCCTTCCTCCTCTGGCCCTGGGGAGAAGCTGCCATATAGGCTGGATCAAATGTATATGTCTTGGTGCCCACAGATGATGTGTTTCTACTGCTGGCCCCTTCAATCCACCCACCACCCTTCACCCTGCTCCAAGTCCAGGTTTCTGACTCTTTAGATCTAGGGTATATCAACATAGTTTTGATATTGATCCTAACAATATTTTTAATTCAAAGTTTTGACCAGTTACTCAGAAGTTCTCAAATAACATCTGATATTGATGGAGCACTTGCTGAGTGCCAGGCACTGTCCAATAAACTGGATGCTTATTAACTCATTCAATTCTCAACACTCTGGTGAGGCAGGAGCTGAAGGGGACACTCCGGTTCAGTGAGTTACCCAGGTCCCATGCCTCTGATGTGGCCGCACTCAGCATTTGGCTCCAGGGCTGTGCCAGGAACACATCCCGGGTTCACAGGAGACTCCGCGAGTCCCCATTAAAGGTGGCCCTGCTCCCATATTTCTGAGTTCAGATGGGTGTTTAACCTCACCTCCTTCCCTTACTTTTCTCCCTGTGATGCTCCATGTCCCTCGTCTCCTGGGGTGGCCCTCCCAGCTGTGTCCCTACACTGCACAGTGCCTCACCTTCTTGTTAATAAGACCACTTTCTTGACTGTCTAACTTCTGGGTATTCATTGAGAGACTGAATATATAGACACACAGTGGCCAGACCGTCTATGACAATAGAACTGTGACCCACAATCTGCAGCAACCAGTCCAGGAAGCCAAATCACAACCACCGCAGCATTTGGCTCAGAAGGGCCAACGCTTAATCAATACCTGACAGCTTCCCTCATTTTTGGCCCAGCTTCCAATTTAGAACCAACCAGAGAAAGCCAAATGTGCGCCCTAACCAATCACACGGGATGCCCTGCTTCTAGTTAGCCCTATTCCAGCTTCCCCAGGCCAACGGCCTCTGATCAGAGCATATCTGAAGCCTTCTCTTTTTCCACTAGAAAGCTTTCCCACACCTGCCTTTGAGTCTCTGCCAAACACTTGTCAGTGGCTGACTCCTTTTGTAAGCAAGCTCTGAATAGCCTGTGCTTTTCTCCTTTGAGTGGTCTTTGTTTATTTCCACATCGTTTTAGTTTTAGCTGGCCCTTAGGTCTTTCTGTTGGTGCCCTGCCCATCCCTGCCCTTCAGATAACCTTCGCCACGCTCTCTGAGGCCTGACCCCAAGCCTCGAATCTGTCCCATTTCAACAGGAATGGCCCTCCCCAACAAGCATCAGCCTGTTTTGCAGCGACTCATCAATTTCCTCATCAGGCCACTTGATTCCATGGCTTGTGAGACTAGCAATCACCACCGTGACACCCACAGAGCCTCATTTTAGCCCCAGTACCGGGAAGCAGTTGCCATGGCGATGGATGCAGCCGAGGGCTCCCTGCAGCCAGCCCACGCCAGGGAGGGGCCAGGCCTGCTGCTCTGTCTGAGCTGCTCCACCTCCACCCTCACCTCCTCCCAGCCCCCACCCCTCCAGAGCAAAAAGAGACTGGGAGTGGGGATTGCACACGTTGATCACTCTTGGATCCTTGGCTTCGCACATCCCCCACATTGGCTGTTAATAGTTGGCGTCACTTGGTTGTGCAGCTTAGACTGTTCTGCTTAGCAACGAAATAACAAACAACGTAAATCAAATCTCCATTGAACCTGCGAGAATGCCTTGTTTACGTGGATGCAATATCAGTGCACAATGCCAAGGCGGGGGTGGGGGCGGTCTAAACCTTTTAAAATGGAGGATTAACACATACAGTAAAAAGTGCACAAAGCCCAAGTGCACATCATGATAATTGTAACCAGCACCCAGATCAAGATATAGAACATTTCCCAGACCGCATAGAATTCCCTCCTGCCCCTTCTCAGTCAATACTCACTCTCCGAGGACATGAATGTGACTTCTATCACCGTCAATTTGTTCTGCCTGTTTTTGAACTTCATATGAATGGAATCCGACAGTATGGACCTTGTGGCTATGACTTATTTCACTCACCACTAAGTCTATGAGATTCTCCCATGTTGTTTGTGTAGCTGGAGGAGGATGAGTTGCTGCTTAAACACTGTTCCCTCCACCTCCAGCAATAGGACTGTCAGGACTTTGAGCTTCAGCCTCCTGTCTTCTCTGCCTCACCCACGCCATTGAAATTCCCTGGATGAATGGCCATCTGAACCAAACCCAAGCTCACCGTGCCTCCTTGGATACTGGCCTATCTCCGCAAGTGGATGGGGCTGCCCTAGCCTCCATTCCAAGGGCTCCCAACCTGTTTCTTCCTCACCAGTCAGTGTGGCTGAGACCCTGCATGCATCCCTTGTTCTCGGGCTGCCTGAGTTAGTGCATCCCAGAGCCACGAGGGCCCAGACTGCTCACTGCATCAGGACCTCAGGCTTACATTCTGTTTTCTCCAGACAATGTCTCCTTCCCTTCCAGTTAGCTGACCCTCTTCTAATTTTTTAAAGCACTTATTTTGAAATGATTTTAGACTTACAAAAAGTTGCAACAATAGTATGGATACTTGTATACATTTCACCCACATTCACAAATGTTAATATATTGCCCCTTTTGCTTTGCCATTCTTTCTCTCTATCCATATATGAATAATTTGTATTAATTATTCATTTTAATTTTTCTAAACTGTTTGAGAGTAGATTACAGACATGATGCTTCTTTGCCCCTAAATACTTCACTATATATTTCTTTTAAGAAAGGACATTTTCTTAGATAACCCGAATACATTTATCAAAATGAGGGAATTAACACACCATGAGCACACCATCATTATATAATCTACAGACCTTATGCAAATTTTGCCAATCATCTACTAATTTGTTTTTTTTTAAGTTGCAGTTCTTAAAAATTATTTTCCATTGTGGTAAAATATACATAACATAAAATTTAACATTTGAATCATTTAGAAGTATACAATTCGTGGCACTAAGTACATTCACAGTGTTGCACAACCATCAGCACTGTCTTGGGCTGTTTGGGCTGCTATAACAAAATACTATAGACTGGGTGGCTTATAAACGACAGAAATGTTCCAGTTCTAGAGGCTGGAAGTCCAAGCTCACAGCACTGGCAGATTAGGTGACTGGTGAGAGTCCACTTCCTTGTCACAGACAGCAGTCTTCTCGCTGTGTCCTCACATGACAGAAGGGGCAAGGGAGCTCCCTGGGCTCTCTTTTATAAGGACAGTAACGTCATTCTTGAGGGCTCCACCCTCAAAGGCCCCACCTCCAAATATCATCACATTGGGTATTAGGTTTCAATATTGTATATGAATTTCGGGAGGCACAAACATTCAGCCTATACCACCTACGATCCATCTCCAGTACTTTCTCATCGTCTCAAATGGAAACTCTGTCCTCATTGAACAACTCCCTGATTCCCCCGCAGATCCTGGTAACTACTGTCTACTCTGTCTCTATGAATTTGACTATTCTAGTTACTTCATAAAAGTGGAATCACACAATATTTATCCTTTTTTGACTGGATTATTTCATTTAGCATAATGTCCTCAAGGTTCATCTATGTTGCAGCATGACTAACATCCTTTATAACAAAAAGGGGCGAAAAGTGTTTTTTCCTGGTCCAGGATGCAATACAGAATCCAGATTGCATTTAGCTGTTAGATCTCTTTAGTTGCCTTTAATAAGGAACAATTCCTTAGTCTTTCTTTGTTGTTTATGACATTGACATTTTTGTAGGGTACCGGCCAGTTATTTTGTAAAACATCTCTCCATTTGGTTTGCTTGATATTTCCTCACAGTGAAATTCATGCATTTTTGGCACGAGCAGCACTGAAGTGATGTTGTGGCCTTCTGTTGCATCAGATCGCAGGCACATGTTGTCAGTTTGTCCCGTGACTGGTGACGTTAACTCTGATCACTTGGTAAGATGGCTGCCAGCTTCCTCCACTGTAAAGTTACTCTTTCACCTTTTGTAGTTGGTATCCTTGGGGAGATACTTTGAGACCATTTACAAATCCTGTTTCTTATTAAACTTTCACCCACCGTTTTAGTATCCATTGATGGTTCTCCCTGACACAATTATCACTATGGTGATTGCAAATGACACTTTCTAATTCTACTATTCCTTCTACATTTTTTAGTTTTCCATTTAAGGAAGAGCTTTCCATTCTCTCCATTTATTTATTTATTTATTTTTATTATTATATTTTTTATTTTTATAATTATATCAGTATATGCTTGTGAATTCTTTAGACTATGATTATAATAAAGTAAGAATAGTTATGATTCAATACTATCATTCTTGTTGGTCAAATTATCCCAGATTTGTCCAATGGGAGCCCCTTCAAGCTAACTTTCTTTTGTCCTTTTAAGTTCCTATTATTCTCTGAGCACTTCCTCACAGTGTGACAGAATGCATTCCAGCTCATCTTGTACCTTTCCTACCTGAACCCTGGAATTAGCCATTTCTACCTGAAGCCCTGGTTCCTTTTAGTGGAGAATGGTATTTGGAAACCCAGATCTGGGCGCTGGGTGAGCTTCGAGGCCCACTTAGGTGGCAGAATTACTGGAGTGTCTTCATCTGGACATGCCAGCGTCAACTATACCGAACTTCACCCTGTACGTGTGCCTCCCCACACCAGTTCCGGTCATCACTTGACCGCCAAGTTATAGATATTAAAAACCATGAGTTCATTCTGAGAGGTGGATTACAAGTGACTGACTATTTTTTTAATGTATGTATTCATGTTTCCATTTTCTATTTCTGCTATATAAAAAACCACCACAAACTTAGTGGCTTCAAACAACAAAAATTTATTATCTTACAGTTGTGGAGGTCGGAAGTCTGAAATGGGTCTCACTGGCCCGAATCAAGGTGTTCGCTGGACTGGGCTCCTTCTGGAGGCTCTTGGGGAGAATTTGTTTCCTTGCCTTTTCCGTCTTCTAGAAGCTGTTTGCGTTCCGTGACTTGAGTCCCCTTCCTCCATCTCCAGCGCCAGCAATGGCATCACTCCGACCTCTGCTTCTGTCCTCATAGTTCTTCTCTGATTCTCACCCTCCCGCCGCCCTCTTCTAAGGACCACTGGGATTACATTCGGCCCACCTGGACAATTCAGGACACTCATCCATCTCAAGATCCTTAACAAGATCTACAAAGTCTCCTTTTTTTTTTTTTTTTTTTTTTTGCCTTGTAGCATATTTACAGGGTCTGCGGATTAGGAGGTGGACATTAGAGGGCCATTATTCTATCACAATGTATTTTATATATTGTTAAATAATGAACGTAAATTACTGTGATAGTAAAAACAGTTGTAAGAAAGAAGGCTCAGAGGGACAGCCGCCCTCTTGCTCACCCCTGCAACTCTTGCTGGCATCTACCACCAGCTCCTGACGCACCCCCGCCACTTTGGCCGGAGGGCAGGAGAGGGAACAACTTGTGACTAGGCGGCCCGAGCTGGCCACAAAGGCAAAGCTCCAGGGTCTCCTCCAGGTGAATGACAACGAACTGCCAGGGGCTCTCCTTCCAACCCCCAGCTCCCCGGGGGAGGCGTCCTCCCTTTTCCTGTCTCTCAGATTCCTCCAGCTGGCACACCGTTTAGAGGCAAAACTAGGACGCTGTGGGGCGCTGGGACGCGGTTTCCTTTTGAGCACACGGTGGTGGTGTTTAATCCATTTCCGTGCATCTTATGCATGCCGCATCTACGCCGCTGTTACCCTTTGCAAGCTCTTTGCTTCTTCGCGCGTGCCCAGCCTGCCCTGTCCACGGTGTCCACCCTGCCGGGCAGGGGTCCCACGTGGTCCCTGAGCTCCTGGCCTCCCACACTAGCTCTCGGCCGAGAGGCTCGTTCCTGCTTTCTCCGCGACCTCTCGAATCCCTTCTGCTCCGACATTCCGATTTTCTCCGCAGTACAATATTGCCGTTTTTCAAACCTCCCCACCCCTACGGTCCCTTTGTTTCTGAGCCAGGTCTCCTCGCTCGGAGAGTCAGGACCGATTCCACTGACTCGGCACCCTCTATTGATACGTCCGGGTTTCCCTCGCGCCCACCCAAGGACACCGCCCGTCCGGCCCCTGGCGGCGCCGCGGTTCTCCTTTCTCCCCCCGCAGCCTGAGGTGGGCAGCGACCCCACAGGGACGGGATCCAGGGGCTGCCACCACCACCCGCGCCCTCGGAGAAGCCCTTTCTCGGCCGCGGGTCCGGTTATGGTTGGTTTCGGGGTCTTCCGGAGAGGCTGGGGGGCGCCTGGCACCAAACAGCTCCGTTAGTGTCGGGTGCCACCCTTCTCCTCGGACTGCAGGCCCCGGGGACGCGCCCTGGCGGTCCGTGCGCGCCTGCAGGCCGGCCTCGCGGGCACCCTTTCCCTGGAGGTGCCCTCTGCCGGCCGGAACCCCACCCACCCATCAGAGAGGGGAAGATGGAGGCTTGAAGAAACCGGCCCAGTGGGATTTTTTTGCACCTAGAACATAAATGATCTACCATAAACAGCCCTCTAAAGACTAGAATACCCCTTAACAGTGCTCAAAGGACAATTATTTTTAACCTCGTTATTGAGAATAACTCACATACCATACCATTCATCCACTTATAGTGTACAATTCACTGGTGGAGTATATTCACAGGCATGTGCGTCCATCATCACAGTCGACTTTAGAACGTGTTCCTCTCTGTAAAAAGAAACCTATACCCATTAGCAGTCACTCCCCATACCTCCTCTCCCACAGTCTCTGACAACCTCTAATCTCCTTTCTGTCTCTACAAACTTGACTATTTTGGACATTTCACGTGAATGAAATCATACAATGTGTGATCCTTTGCAGCTGCCTTCTTTACTCAACATAATGTTTTCAAAGTTCATCTATGTTGTAGCATGTATCTGTACATCATTCCTTTTTATTGCCAGGTAATATTCCACTGTATGAATATAGCACGTTTTATTTCTCCATTCATTAGTTGATGGACATTTGGGTTGTTTCCACTTTTTGGCTATTGTGAATAATGCTGCTATGAACATCCATGTATAAATTTTTGTATGGACATATGTTTTCAATTCTCTTGGCTATATACCTGGGATGGAATTGTTGGGTTATATAGCAACTCTAACATTTCAAAAAAACCATCAAAGACCTAATTTTAGGTATTTTAGGAAGAGGGAGGTGGAGCCAGTTCAAAAGCCAACTGAATAGATCACAAAAGTGCTGGATAAATCACCTCCCAGCTGTTGACAGAGAACCTTGCTTACAGAAAGCCTACTATATCGAGACCTACAAGAGGAACTGCTCACTGTACTGAGAGGAGTAAGACAGAGCTCAGGAAGGGCTGGACCCAGGGAGGACATCCTCCACCCCGGAAGAAGAGAGACAGACATCCCAACGCCCATCTTTAACCGGTTACAGAGGCTTTAACACAGAGAGTGCAGAAGTCCACAGGACCACCCAGTGCTGGCTGGTTGGGATGGGGTTCTGGTGAGGCGTGGGGAGGAGCACAGCTTTACAGCTGAAATAATATTTACCTCCACTTCCAAGAGATTTTGCAGCAAGGAGAGGGGAACAGCGTGGATTAAAGCCTAGCCATGTGATACTTGATGCTCTTGGCTGTGGAGAAAGGAGGCGGATGGCAGCAGGGGAGACAGGCCCAGGAGAGTAAATTTAGGCCCAACTTCAATGCTGTGCTAGGGAGTTGGGTCTTGAACCTACAGGCACTTTCTTCCCAGGGAATTCTTGGAATTAGCACAGACTGCAGAGGTGGTCAGATGTCTGCGTGGACCTGGTCCCCGTCTGAGCTTCCCTGTGTATTGCCAGAGTGTGACAGGTTTGGCAGCCTTCGGTGGCAGAGGGCCACGTCTGAGCTGCATGCACAATGGTTATACGCCTTTCTCTGTGCCTGCTGCTCCAGGGACCTACCAGCATCCCAATTCTGGTTCACCTTCATGTTCAGGTGTGCCCACATCCTCTTGGGAACTGGATCCTTTCGTAATGCCACAACATTGTGAAATGTTTAGACATTAACAAACCTAGGGGAGTTGACATACAATCAGATAATAATAGTGCACTTAAAAATAGCTAATGGATTCCACGTTACTTTTCTCTTAGGTGATGGTGAAAATCCCCATAAAAACCACAGGGTCAGATTTCTCTGACTCATCAATAAGTGGTTTCTGAGAGTTTTAAAATAAAGATTAATTACATCAAAGCTGGAGTGAATGCAAGCTTCTGATCCACAATATATCTTTAACCTAATTTCTTCCAGTTTACAGTTCCAGAGCTGAGAGCTAATTTAATTAATGTTTATATGAGCTTTAAACATCATTAACAATACCGTGGTGCACTATGACAGTTATGGTCCCCCAAGAAATGGTATCCCTGTGTCCCTACTCCTTTGCTGCTCCTCCCTAAATTAAGAGATGCGACCTATTTCTCTACCCCTTGCCTCTGGGCTTGCTTTCACCTGTAGAATGCAGCAGAAGTGACATTGTGCAACCTCTCAGACTAGGCCTTAAGAGATACTGTAAATTCCATTTCAATCTCTTGGGACACACAGAGACCACATGGAGAAGGAAGCCCAGCTGACAGCCAGACCAAGGCCCCAGTGATGTGACTGAGGCCATCTTAGACCTTCCATTCCCAGCATTTCCACCAGCTGTCTGAACCCAGGGGGGCCAGAAGAAACTTGGGAAACAATATATTGTTGCTTTAAGCCACTATATTTCAGGGGCATTTGCTGTGCAGCAGTAGATAACTAATACAAATAGCACTCTAAATGGTGACAGAATGGAATCCTTTTCCTATATAGATAGACCTTGTGTCTAAAAACAAATGAGACAGGGGCTGGCCTGGCAGCATAGCAGTTAAGTTCGTGCGCTCTGCTTTGGTGGCTCAGGGTTCACTGGTTCGGATCCTAGGCACAGACCTATGCACCACTCAACAAGCCATGCTGTGGCGGGCGTCACCCATATAAAATAGAGTAAGATGGGCACAGACGTTAGCTCAGGGCCAATCTTCCTGAGCAAAAATAAGAGGAGGATTGGCTAATCTTCCTCAAAAAAATAAAATAAAATAAAAAATAAAAACAAATGAGATATTTCCCCACTTTCCAGATCAGTAAGGTAGGGTTTTTGCCTTTGAAATGAAGAAAGCAGAGTTGTTCAAGAAAGTCTGTGAATTTAGGTTTGAATGCGAAAATATCATAATGTTGACCCATTAAAAGAAAAACTGAGGGGCTGGCCCCATGGCCAAGAGGTTAAGTTCACACGCTCTGCTTCGGCTGCCCAGGGTTTCACTGGTTTGGATCCTGGGCGTGGACATGGCACTATTCATCAGGCCATGCTGGGGTGGTGTCTCACATAGCACAGCCAGAAGGACCTACAACTTGCATATACGACTACTTACTGCGGGGCCTTGGCGGGAAGAAGAAGGAAAAAAAGAAGGTTGGCAACAGATGTTAGCTCAGGTGCCAATCTTTAAAAAAAGAACTGAGAAGTTTTATTATTCAGACTAAGGGCTGGTTAGGGAGAAAGAAAGAGAAACTGATAAAAGAGTTCATCAATTGCTTCTCATTTTGTCCTCACCAATGCTTTGCTCACTTCCAACCCAAAGGAGTTTGAACCTGTCCTCTTTTGCACTTGGCTTTGACTTAGCAAAATCATGCTCTCCTTTCTGCCCTCTTCGATGCTGGCACTTCCTTCACAGCAGCTCTCAGCCTCACTGTGCAGGCACTGTGTTCTCACCCTGACATCGTGACCTTTCTCTCCTGCTGGAATTCAAGTTAAAACTTATCTCCCAGTATCAGGATTTCAGGAAGGACCTCTTTGTTGTTTTATTGAAAAAGAAACACATGACTGGACAATACTCCGTTCATGGGGTTCTCTTGAAATTAAGAAATTCGCTAACAGAATTTATTCCTTTGTTCACCAGAATACTGAGCAACAAATACCTAGAGAAAAAGAGCAAGTTAAGGAATTACTGTTTAGACTTTTTTATATTTGTTTCTTTATGTATTTTAAATTTACATACTGTAAAATACATGTTTGATTTTGGGCAAAGTTCTGTGTGTTTTAACCAATGTGTAGGTATGTGTATCCACCACCACAATCAGGATCAAGAATATTTCCACCAACCCAAAAAACTCCCATAACTGCCTTTCGTTGTCAAGTCCCCAGCCCCTGGCAACCTCTGCCGTGTGCTCCGCTCCTACTGCTTAGCCTTTCAAAAATGTCATATACACAGAATCATGTATGTGACTTTTTGAGACTGGCTTCTTTCACTCACCTGGTCATGTGTTGGGTGTATAAATAAATTGTTCTTTTTTATCTCTGAGTAGTATTCCATTATATAAATGCACCACTGTATATCTCTTCACTCATTGAAAGATGTTTGGGTTGTTTCCCATTTGGGGCAATTATGAACAGAGCTGCTATAAATATCTCTCCATTTAAATTCATAAAACTGTAATGCTGTTCATTTCAAAACTACCTTAGCAGCAGAAACATTAAACCATAGTTAATGATACTTTGACTTTTATATAAAGTGTTTATTCTAGTAGTTTTGGGGGGTTAAATGAGCATTTCCTTTGCATTATCACTCTTATTAAATAAATATCTTTTGTTAATCACCACCCTGACTTACTACAACCCCACAAATCGACAGCTCAAGGCGAGGATCGAGGCCGTGTAATGGACACAAATAAAGTAAAATGGTGGTTTGGAACAGGGCAGTTGTACACATGATCTGAAGATGAGGAGATCGAAAAGTTTTTAAGAAGTTGATGCACTTTGGATGGCCCTTAGAAAGTATTCAATATATTGCCAGCCAGAAATAGGTAAAAGACGGCACGGATTTGTTACGTTTCTTGGTATCCTTGAGGGTAGTTTTTTGGGTACAGAAAGAACCATGCAGATGTTTATTTTGGCTTTACATTTTAATTTTCACTATATGAAAGTTACAAATCCCAAATCCTTATTCTCTCTTAGTTATTAAAGTCAAGTCACAGATCTCATTTTTCTTGTTATACATCTAGCAAATCTGAGGCGTCCGTTTCAAGAGGTCTTTGGATCATACTTGGTTTCATTTACTAACTTAGTTAATTAACCATCTTCAAATCTTTTTAACTGCATTTATAAACGTAACATAACTGATTTCCTTTTAAAGTATTTTTGTTGTCTGAATTAACGACAAAAAACATTCCCGAATGCTAAATAATTACAGGGAATCTAATAAATTAAACTTACAAAGGAAGCAAAACTTAAGTTCTCTTAATCGTTTGAATATGGTAAATGGACCTAGTAAGACTTCGTCCTTGAATCACAAGTCTAAATTAACTGTACACGTTTTAAATTGGGGATTCATGGCTGACCTTCCAATAGGTCAAATTCTCTTATCTATTCCAAGAACATAAAATACCAAACATGCACATATCCTACTTAACAAATTTCATGATAATACTACAGTTTTGATTCTCATGAAGTTTTTGAGACTTAATTCTAAATCTTCTTCTACTAAAAGATGTTTACCCACAGGAGTGGATAGTGACCATGCCAGTTAACAGAGGCTACTCAGGCCAGTGGCTTCAGGCAAACATAAGTCCTGATGCTGCAGAGATCTAGAATGGATTTTTCACTGCCTGACAGTCATGTGGAACCCTTTTTAAAATTGTTTAGTCAATGACTCAACAGCCTCAACAAAGTGTGTTGGTGTAGCTCACATTCCTCTGCTCCAGTAACACACATCGCTTAATTCAAACACTTATGACTTAATATGGATCCTAAAATATGTAAATGCCTGTTCCTTTTGACATGAAGGAATTTTAAACCTGTTGGAGTCTTGCTTTCTCTGATTTTTTCAGAGCACACCCAACTCTTATGGGTATTTAAAATGCTATCCAGTTGAATTTTGTATATCATACATGTACCAATTTATGAGGCTGTTCCACTGGCTGAGGCCTGGTGAGAAGCCTGCATGAGGTATGAGGTCCATGTCCTAATAGTTGGACCCTGTGAATGTGACCTTATTTTGAAAAAGAGTCTTTGTAGACGTAATTAAGTTAGGGATCTTGAGATGAGATCATCCTGGATGGTCTAGGTGGGCCTTAAATCTGACAAGTGCCCTTATAAGAGACAGAAGAAGAGAAGATCCAGACAGAGAAGGCCATATGACAATGGAGTTAGAGATTAGAGCTATGCAGCCACAAGTCAAGGAACGCCTGGAGCCTCCAGAAGCTAGAAAAGATAAGGAAGGATCCTTCTTTAGATCCCTCAGAGGGAGTGTGGCCAGTCTCCAGAACTGTGAGAGAATACATTAATGTTGTTTCAAGCCACCAAATTGCTGGTATTTGCTAGGGCAGCCCCAGGAAACTAGCACAGGTATGTTCAGGGGCACACCTGAGTGAGGTAGGTTTAGGCGTGTGTATCAAGACTCTTGAGTTGCAAGTACGGAAACCCAGTGACATTATCTTATGCATAAAGGGGGCATTGTTGTAAGGATACGGTTTGCTAGAACTGAAGGTCAAGAAAGGATCTGGGCCTCAGAAAGGGATGGGCACAACTGGAAGGACCCACAACTAAAATATATAACTCTGTACTGGGAGGCTTTGGGGAGGAGAAGGGGAAAGAGAAGGAGAAGGAGAAAGATTGGCAACAGTTGTTAGCTCAGGTGCCAACCTTTAAGAAAAAAAAAAGAAAGAGATGGGAACCAGGACCCAGAAGGCTGGCAGGACCCTCTCGATTTATCTTTGTGTTTGCTTCATTGTTTTTTCTCACTTTAGACCTGCTTCCATGTTGAATATGGCCACTCCATAGCTCCTGCATTTGTATGTTGCTATTCCAGCCACACAGAGAAACTACTTAGTTTTCACTCACCCCAAAACCAAAGGCTTGATTGGGTCAGGTGTCCACTCTGGTTTGGCCCACCATGGCCCTGGGGGCACGGTCTTGCAATCTAAACATGGCTACCGGGTGCCTATGTCTGCGGATTAGGAGGCTGAGTGTCTGAGAAAAGAGGTGTTGAACCACGTCTACTCGTAGCAACAGTCTTGTTAGTTGTGTTGTGTATCCTCCTCCAAAAATGCTACTTAAAATAACCCCAAAATGAAGTAACTGAAAACAAGAATGATTTATTTTCACAGATCTACAGGCCAGCTGATCTAAGCTGGACTTGGTCGCAGGGTCCTGCTTCAAGGGATGAATCCGTCGGGGGCTCAGGTTCAGGGGACAGCATCTACCTGGAAAAAGCTTTTCTTGTGCGGATGGCAGAAGCACAAGAGGGCGGCCCCAAACACAACTAGCTTCAAGTTGCTGTTTGCATCATGTGTGCTAACATCCTATTGGCCAAGCAAGTCACATGGCAGAGCCCAGCATGGGTGGAGTGGGGAAGTGACTCCCCTTATGGTGTTTGCTCAGGTGGGAGAGGATTCTTGAAGGATAAGGTTTACCACGTGGTACAAGACTTTTAGCAATGGAACCAAGTGATCAAACTTTATACCACTCATAGTGGGACGCCTAACATTATGTATTTCCTGATGGAGTAGAACGTGAAGTTCTTAACCTATAAAGACTCTTGCCAAAATGGTCAATGTGAACTTCATCAATCCTGTAAATTTAGCTTCCAGGTCACAGGAAAAATGGGGGGTGGGGGAGGGTGGAATAGGGAGAGGAGTAAGTTAAATGGACATTGTATTAGTTATCTATTGCTGTAGATAACACAGTTATAAATAGCCCCAAAACTTAGCTACTTAAACAAGGAAGAGTATCTCACACCGTGGTCCAAGAAAGCTTTAATGCCTGGTATGACCAAGTTTCAGAAGGCACAAGCTGTCACTTGTGCTACGTTCTGTTTATTAGAAGTGAGTCACTAAGTACAGCCCACGCTCAAGGGGAAGTTCCATCTTCTGAATCAGGAGAATCAAAGTTTGTGGACTTATTTGAAAATCACCACTGGGGTTACTTTAGGTTAAAACAGATACAGGAACCAAAAGCAATGTGTGAATCTTGATTGGATCCTGAATTTTTAAAAAAAGCCATGGCAGTCATTTGGGGGACAACTGGGGAAACGTGAATGTGAAATAAATATTAGATGAATTAGAGAACTGTTGAGGATGTTCATGTGACAGTGGAGTGGTGGTGATGTGGAAGAAGGGTCTTATCCTTAGAGATCCTGCAAAGTATTCAGTGGTGAAATGTCATGATGTCTGCAACTTATTTTCAAACAACTTAGGAAAAAAAGAGAGAGAAACCAGATGGAGCAAAATATTAACACTTGAATTCAGTGGAGAGTATATATGTGGTCATTGTACTAATTCTTGACTTTTTCATACTTTCAAAATAAAAAGTAGATAAATATATTAGGATAATTTGGGGTCAAATTCAGGGTGAGGTTCTCAAATTCAAGGCTGAGGAATTAGGTTCCCATCCTTGGTTTGCCCATAAGAGAAATGAGAACTTCTACTTTTAAAGTAAATGCTCTTCTTTTATCTTATATTCCTTGCAAGTGAGTGCCTCATTAACTTCAAGGAACTCTCTTCCTGACGGAAGCACAGGAAGAAACACCTGGTGTATTTGTGGGGCTCCCGCTGCTAAATCAGGCAGCTAAGCCCCAGTGAAGACATTAAAGACATATAGGAGAGGTAGAAGAAATCAGAAATTGGTGTTAAGGAGAAAAGCCAACGTACTTTACAAAAAGCAGAAGTTCCAGGACCTTTAGCGAAAGTCTGAGAAAGAAGAGCGGTGGACGCATCAGGGTAGGGAAGGAGAGAGCCCCCTCAAACTTCCAGCCCAGGATTTCAGAGAAAACCACCAGGAAACCTCTGTCTGTTAGGCACTGAAGGAATCCTAGAAAAAAAAGAGGGGAGAATTGTGTTTGAGAGGGCAATTGAGATCGAATGAAGATCTCAGAGTTATGCCTTCAAAACAAGCCCACATCCCCTACCTCAGAATACCAAAAGGGAATCCTAAGTATTGTAATTTGAGGTTAATGATAAAATGAGTAAATTAATAAAACGCTATTTCAACATCCCATAATGATTTAATGTCTTATTGACACACACAAAAACATTTCATTCATTTAATAATGTGCTATTTTTAGCAACTAGATATTGATTTAAAAATGTCACTTGCTTGAAGTACAATAGAGGGAAGAGGATAAAATTAGAATGTGAGAGCTTCTCCAGGATAACAACTCGATGGGGAGACTATTCTAGATGAAAACAGTGTTTAGAAAAAAGAAAATCTCATATCCTGAAAATAGAAAATGGATGACAATGTCCTGTCCTTTCAATGTCATGCTGGGGCAGTGTCTAACACTCTAGGGTGTCCACCTTCATTTCAGACTATTTAAGATTAATTAAGATATTTTACAATTCTGCGAGGGAAGAGAGTAACACATAAAATTGATAGTGATGCAAATGATTCTTATCTGCTAGCAGTTGAGATTAATTTTGTCTGGTAGAGATGCAAATGATTTCTGTCTGGTTGTAAAGATAACCAAAAACGTTTTGATTATCAGTTTTATTGCCTTGGAAGTTGTTAACCAGTTTTTGAAACATCTAACTTAGTAATCATTTTCCAACACTTCATTCTCTCAAAGTTTCTTTTAACCAGTTTAACCATCCTGCTGCTTCCCTCAGTAATGAGTTACTTAACTATTTGATAGCTGGTTACTTTATATATTAAAAGTGACTCATGTTTTTGCCTCTTTGAAAATTCTACCTTGAAAAGAGACTTGAAAAACTTAACATTGAATGCAATATGTGGACCTTATATGGATCCTGTTCATAAAAAAACAGATGCAAAGGCATTTTTAGGGAGATGAAGGACATTTATAAGATGACCTAAGTATTCGACGATATCAAGGAATAATTTTAATTTTGTTAGATGTAAAGATGGTATTGTGGTATTGTAGGGGAGGAAGACAATTCCTCTACCCTCTAGGTCCTTCTGGGTGGTCTAAGAATTAAATTGACATGAGACAGAATAACAGGAGAAAATCAAACAAAGCTTTAATAACCCGTATACATGGGAGAAACCCAGGAAAACTGAGTAACTCGCCCAAATGGCCAACACTGCCATCTTAAATACTATTTTCAGCTAAAGACAAAGGAGGATGTTGGGGGTAGTGGTTTGAGACTTTAAGGGGGAAGAAGGCAATTTACATGGAGATGGAAAAGCAAATGGGCCAACTATAGACAATGTGACCTGAGAGACATATTTTATATTACATTACAATTATCTTATGGTATTAGCTCCTTCCTGGAACAGGCCCTTCTATTTTAAATTCTTCTAGGCAGTTGCGGGGAAGGTCAAAGTTTCTTTCAGAGTCTTTGTTCTTAAAAATAATCAAGCCAAAGAGACACATTTTGGGATGGCCAATTCAACACAATTTGAAATGGCCATTTGGGATGGCAATTTCCACAGCATGAAGGAAAAGTGTATGTTACCCACTTCCCTCGCAGAATTGTTTAAGTGTATTAGTTCTCTAATGCTGTGTGACAAATTATCCAAATCTCAGTATTTTAAATGTAGGTTATAGTATTATTTAGTTATGGCAAGGTCAACAGCTTGGGAGGTGACTACCATTGAAAAGAGAGTTTGTTATACATCCCAAGAGAAGGGAGCACACCATGCCTCAGATGGGCCACCTGGGGAAACACCAGAGTCAGCCAGGAGGCAGAGGGAGGGAGGGGAAAGTGTGAGCAAGACCCTTATTGTGGTTTCCACGGGAAGGAAGGCAAGGCAGGGGAAGCAGGCTTAGGACTGGCTAGTCTGAATCACTTCAGTGGCTCTGGTTCCTGGCCCTGAGGCAGTTAGTGAAGATAGATAGTGCAGATAGAGTGTGGGAGCCCTCTGAGAACCCAGTAAGGGAGGTAGCTGGGTATGGGTTTTGGATTAGTTGGTTTGAATATGAAAGGTGTGCATCCTCTAGGGATTGACTAGCCCTGGAAGGGACAGTCTCTTCAGGGTCAGCAAGACCCAGATGTCAAAGCATCAGAAATGCATGGTTAATGCACACAGTGACTTAAAAAAAAAATTAGTATTTCATACCGTTTCTGAGGGTCAGGAATCTGGGAGTGGCTTAGCCAGGTGGTTCTGGCTCAGGCTGTCTCAGGAGGTTACTGTCAAGATGCTGGCCAGAGCTGCAGTCATCTGAAACTGCACTGGGATTAAAGGATCTGTGTCCGAGAGGGCCCAGGCAAATGGCCGTTGGAAAGAAGCCTTGGTCTTTGGCCAGCAACCTCAGTTTTTCACCACCTGGCCCTCTTCACAGGGCTGCTGGCTTCTCCCAGAGCAAGTGATCTGACAGAGAGAGAGAGAGAGGTAAATCACACTTATAAAAATAAGTTAGTATCAGAAGTGACACGCTGTCATTTCTGCTGTGAGCTATTGGTCACAGACTAACTGCGGTGCAGTTGTTGGGGGAAGACTCCAGAGTACGAATACCAGGAGGTGGGGATCCATGTGGGCCAACCTGCAGGATGCCGAAGGGCACCAAAGTTCCTATCCTTCCCACATGCAAAACGGAGTCAACTCCTTCCAGAGTCCCCAGAAGTTTCATGCTATTATAGCATCTGCTCAACATCCAGAATCTCACAATTGAAATCAGGTCCAAGTGGGATTATATTTCCTTAAATACAGTTCCTCCAGTACAGTCCTTCTTGACAGGTTATCTGCCTCCCTCTCTCTGTATGAGTCAGTTGGGCTGCTATAACGAAATACCATAGATTGGGAGGTTTACACAACAGACATCTATTTCTCACAGTTGTAGAGGCTGCAAGTCCAAGATCAGGGTACCAGTATGGTTGAGTTCTGGTGAAGACTCTTCCTGGCTTGGAGATGGCTGCCTGCTTGCTCTATCCTCACATGGCAGAGAGAGAGCTAGCTCTCTGGTCTCTTCTTCTGAGAGTACTAGTCCCACGATGAGGACTTCCCCCTCATGGCCTCATCTAATTACCTCTAAAGGCTCCATTTCCAAATAGCATTACATGGGGGTTAGGGTTTCACCATATGAATTTTGAGGAGACACAAACATTCAGTCCACAGCACTCTCCCCCACTGAACATATAATGGGACAGACATAGAACAACCACTCCAGACACTCCTGCTCAAAAAAGAGAGGAAATGAGAGCCGTGAAGAAGTTGTTGGTCCATGTAGATTCTAGAATCTAGCCAGGCAAATGTTGTAAATATTGTAATATGTCTCAAGGCTTGGGAACTACACTCCAAGGCTCTGGGCTCTGCCCCTTCGAGGCTCTTGATCCCTCCCCATGAGTCATCCTTCCATTTTCGTGAAAGATACGCATTTGCAGCTGAGTGATATTCTCCGCCGGCTTCCTGCCAGGAGAATTTTGAGGGTTCCAAGGCCTCTTTTTCTTTTGTACTGCCTCTGTCCCTTTTAGTCCAAGCTGGTGATGATTCTGTCCATATAATTCTCTTAAAAACTTCATGAATTTTCTGTAAATGTCGTTGGGATCCGCTCCATCAGACAAAAGCAGCACACATCTCTGAGATAAGCCCCTCTCCACCTTAGGCTTCTGCAGACAGCTGAGGGGCAACATAGCTCGGCTTTCTGGGAGCACCATCCTTTGACTTAAAGGGTCTGAGAGCGTCTTAGTCTGTGCAGGCTGCTACAGCAGAACACCACAAGCTGGGTAGTTTATAAACAACTGAAATTCATTTCCCACAGCTCTGGAGGCTGGAAGTCTGGGATCAGGGTGCCAGCATGGTAAGGTGAGGACTCTCTTCCAGGCTGAAGACTCCTTGTTGTATCCTCATGTGGTGAAGGGGCCAGGGAGCTCTATGAGGTCTCTTATAAGAGCTCTAATCCCATTCAGAGAGGCTGCACCCTCCTGACCTGATCACCTCCCAAAGTCCCTACCTCCTAACACCATCGCTTTGGGGATTAGGATTTCAACATAGGAATTTGGGGGGGTCACAAACATTCAGACCATGGCGTGGGGCACACCTTTAATCTCTTTAGAGGGCCTTTTGTCTGACTGAATCGTAGTCTTGGGGTACCGCCTTATATCTTTCTGAAATCCTTTAAAAATGATTTAATAGGCACACGCTAGGATTTATCGCTGCACCACAGTTTTTCTGGCAGGGCCCTGAGTTTGATCTTTGCTTGGGAGCATTCCTTAATTGTAGCATAATTTGCCATCTGGAAAGGCTGAGAATTTTCAAAGCCATCCAACCCCAGCTCCTTTCTGCTTAACAGCCCTTCCTTTCATTTCTCTGTCTCCTCTGGCGGCTTCCTGTAAGCAACTAGAAGAAACCAGGCAGCCCGTTCAACACTTTGGCTCAAAATCTCCCTAACTAGACCTCGAGTTCATCAGGTATGTTTTCTTCTGTCCGTGTAACTGCAGGCAACAGCATTACGAGGATCCCCTTCTTTCAGTTTCTAATAGCATTTCTCTCACTTTCCTGCAAGCTCTCACCCGAACCTTTAAAGACCTTGACTGTTTTATTAACAGCTTCTTTAAGATACTTCAGGCACTTCACTAACACTGTCAACAGAGCCTGCTGCCCAGTTCCACAGCCATTCCCATATTTTAGGGTTTTGTCACAACAGCACCCCACCTGCAAGTGTCAAAATGTGTACGAACTGTCTATTGCTGAGTAACAATTTAGCCCAAAACTTAGCATCTTAAAACAACAGAAATTATTATCTTGCACACTTTCTGAGGGTCAGAAATCTGGAAGTGGCTTAGCCAGGTGGTTCTGAAGCAGGCTCTCTCAGGACGTTACCATTAAGGTCTTGGCGGGGGTTGAGATCATCTAAAACTTGACTGGGGCTGGAGATCCATGTCCATGATGGCCCAGGCACGTGGCTGTGGGTCAGAGGCTTCCTTAACCACACGGGCCTCTCCATGACGCCACTCATAACGTGGCAGCTGACTTCCCCTGGAGAAAATGATCAGAGACAGAGAAAGAATGCAAGATGGAAACCACAGTGTCTTTTATAAGTTAATACGGAAGATACATACCATCACTATGTCGTTTTCTGTTGGTCACACAGACTCACCCTGGTACAATGTGGGAGACTATCTAAGGGTGTGAATTCTCAGAGGCAGGGAGCATTACGGGTCATCTTGGAGGCTGACTACCACAAACTTTTTAGGGGCCAAATGTCATGTTGTCCATAATTTACATACTCCAGCAAAGAAAAGAAGTTGATGAAGCAAATTTAGCAAAATATTAACAATATATCTAGGTCTGGGATATAGAGGAGTTTATAGTACTCTTCTTTCTTTTCTTTTCTTTTTTTTGAAGATTGGCCGTGAGCTAACATCTGTTGCCAATCTTCCTCTTTTTTTTTTTCACCCCAAAGCCCCCAGTACATAGTTGTATATCCCAGTTGTAAGTCCTTCTAGCAGTTCTATGTAGGATGCTAGCAGCATGGCTTGACAGCAGTGCGTAGGTCTGCACCCAGGATCTGAGCCCGTGAACCCCGGGCTGCCGAAGCGGAGTGGGTGATCTTCACCTCCACACCACTGGCCGACCCCTGTACTCTTCTTTCTACTTTTCTATACATTTGTAAATTTCTGTAACAAAAGGTAAAAAAAAAAACAAACCTAATGTAGGCTTTCTGTCTGGGAGTGACAAGATGGCTTACTGGCTCAGGAATCTTCTAGAAATGGTTACTTTCTTTTCTACCTGGGCTTCTGACCTGTCTTCACCGACAAAGCCGGCCCTGCACTCAAGACTCAGTACTGGGGGCTGGCCCCGTGGCCGAGTGGTTGAGTTCGAGCACTCTGCTTCAGCGGTCCAGGGTTTCGCTGGTTTGAATACTGGGCATGGACATGGCACCGCTCATCAGGCCACACTGAGGCGACGTCCCACATGCCACAACTAGAAGGACCCACAACTAAAAAATATATACAACTGTGTCCTGGGGGGCTTTGGGAGAAAAAAGGGAAAAAAAAGACAGTACTTTCGCAGCTGGCTGCCTACTGCATTCAATGGGTGGGGGCGCTGAATCAGCAACATGGTCCCATAAATGGTAACAGATGAACTGGAATATGGTCCCCCTCAGGTATTATTTTGAGATCGTCTGAAACACACCAGCACTTTTTCTGATTTTGTTCCAAAATTCCTTTAGAGGAGCAGTTCCATGGAATCCTTGTCCTGACCTTGCCTTCAAGGTCAGCGTTAAGCACAGGGTTTTTGCAAGTCAGCAGTCTTGCTTAACTTTGCCTTTGGCCCGTTTGTTAATTCAGCTTGGGCTCCTTCAGTTCCTGGAATGTAGTTCCTTATTTCATAACAAAAAATAAAACAGCTTTGGAGGGATAACCAGCTGTGACCGCTGAGGCATAGCTCTTTAATTTATTAAGGAACTCTGTGAAATCCCAGTGTTCATTTATGCTAAGACTCTCTATAAAAATGTAACTTTTATTATATTTTTTATCGAGCTTGAGTTAAATATTAACTTGTGTGATGAATTTTCCAGAGGAATTTGGAACTAAAATTGGTGAAGCTGAAAAACTGCCATGTTGGGTGTTGCCAGCAGTTGGTGCATTTTTAGATAGAAACAAGAAATTATGTTTCCTGTGGGCCCTCAATTTGTTCTCGGTGATAACACTTGGGTGACTTAAGTATTCAGCTATTTAAAAAAAAATATCTACCCACTATTTTGGAGAAATCCCAAGGTAGTAAAATAACTTGATTGCAGGTGTTTCCAACTGGGATGTAGAGGGTACTGTGGATGGTCAGTCAGTGTACCTCTAGCAGACAACACCTTTGCAGTGGGAGGACTGGAAGGTATGATGGCTTTGTAACATGCCCACTTGGCTAGGCTGAGTCATATTTCCCAGAATTCCCTTTTCTTGTATCTTTCCAGTTTGATTGAGCTCTAAGGGATAGTCTGTCCTGATAGTTGCACCTGCCCTCCTCCAGCTGGGCCTCTCTTGCTAAACCTATAAAAAAAAATCATGGAAGGTTAACACTGACATGGCATGCACAGATTATCTAGTTCAATTGGGTCCTAAACTTGGTCCATCATAAGAATCATCTGAGGAGATTTTTAAATTTTTTTGGGGGGGAAGCTTAGCTCTGAGCTAACATCTGCTGCCAATCCTCCTCTTTTTGATGAGGAAGACTGGCCCTGAGCTAACATCCGTGCCCATCTTCATCTACTTTATATGTGGGACGCCTGCCACAGCATGGCTTGCCCAGTAGTGCCATGTCTGCACCCGGGATCCGAACCGGTGAACCCCGGGCTGCTGAAGGGGAACGCGCACACTTAACTGCTGCGCCACGGGGCCGGCCCCCTGAGGAGCTTTTTTGAAGTAGGAATTCCCTAGTGCCACCCCTAAAGACTCTGGTTCAGCAGGTCTGGGCTCAGGACACCTGAATTTTACAAGTTCCCAGGTGGTTTTTGGTGATCAGCCAAGTGGATTTGCTAGTCACCGTGATCGTGGTCTAGTGGTTCTCAAAGTGCGGTCCTTGAACCAGGGGCACCAGTGTCATCACCCAGAATCTTGTTGGACATGCAAATTCTTAAGGTCCACCTGGACCTCATGAAACAGAGGCTCTGTGGTTTTGTCCCAGCACCCTGGCTTAACAAACCCTCCAGGGGATTCTGCCATGTGATAAAGTTTGAGAACCGAATCTAGTCTAAGCCCTCATTTTTTGTGTGTGTGAGGAAGATTGGCCCTGAGTTAACATCTGTTGCCAATTTTCCTCTTTTTGCTGGAGGAAGACTATCACTGAGCTAACAACTGTGCCAATCTTCCTCTATTTTGTACGTGGGACCCTGCCACAGCATGGCTTGATGATTGATGTATAGGCCTGTGCCCAGGATCCGAACCTGCAAACCCTGGGCCGCCGAAGTGGAAGGTGTGAACTTAACTACTATGCCATCCAGCCAGCCCCTAAGCTGTAATTTTATAGTTAAGGAAACTGAGTCCAAAGAGAAGGGACTCATCTTTGGCTTAACACAAAGAGACAGGAATAGGAGGCATCCACTCATGGAGCTCTGGTGTTTTAAGGGAAGAATACCCACAGCCTCTGTCTGGGGAAAGGTCACCACAGCAGTTAAAACAAGGCTTTCATCAACCGGAAGATGATGCATGATCCAGCGACCCAGTTCGTAGTACAAAATGCCTAAGGAACCGTTTTTTTGGGAATGCAGATGAAGGAATGTCAAAAGAGTCAAAGCACTCAGGCAAGCTTCACGGAGAATTCTAAAAGCTGGAGAGTTTTGCATAAATGGAAAGAGAGAGGGCAGCCCTCTCCCCAAAGTGGGAAAACCACGGAAGGAAGGGGCAGAAAGGACGATTCCAGCCTGGCTCAAGCAGAAGGTGCGAGTTAAGACAATGAGTAGAATGTAGGAGGGATCTGTGTGATAGTTTTAAGAAAACAGGTGGAAAAACGGTAGACATAAATTGTTTTGAGTGCTGTGGCAGAGGTGTATTTCATAATATAGAGCTGTCTCATAAAATTTGAATCTACAGCACAACCTTGCCGGTTGAGACTGATCAGGAGGCAACTTTTTTTTTTATACTTTTAAGTATATGCATAAATTTAACACTGGAACAGCAAACTGTAGCAAGTCATAGTCTTGAGAATATGAAATCCCTCATATTAATAAGTGTTATTAAATAAGTCAGCAGTGGTGCTCGAGGAGCTAAATTCAGAGAATAGAGAAAAATGATGTGTAATTAGTCATATCTCGTCTTTCCACGTAAATGGTACTTCCAAAACACTGGAAGATGCTTAAAACCAGTCTTATAGAAACAATTTTGTATTTTGATGGAAAACTCTGCTTGTCTAGAGGACGTCCTCCAGACTATCCGATTCTTGTCTTTCGATGTCTTGGAGCTATTTTACAATTCAGTAAGTTGTAGATAAATGATAGACAAGCAAATTCTGTCCTGATGAAGATTCATTGACCACCTTCCCCATCCTGTGGAAAAAAAGCCAGTTTTGCCTCACCTGCACTTTCCTTAACTCCATATAAATATGTGCTTTTTTTGACTTTCCTTTGAGCCAGTTTTAACATCTTCCTGGTTTCCTTAGTTAATGAGTAGAATAAAATCTTTAACACGTGTCATTTTCATATCTGTGTGAGCATCATGATTTTACCTTTTTCTAAAAATTACCTTTTAACAGTTGGATTGTTAAAGTCTCACAAATCTTACTCCATCTTTTTTTTTTTTTTTAGTAAGATTAGCCCTGAGCTAACATCCGGGCCCATCTTCCTCCACTTTATATGTGGGATGCCTGCCACAGCATGGCTTGATGGGCAGCACGGATGTCCCCGCCCTGGATCCGAACTGGTGAATCCTGGGCTGCTCAAGCGGAGCCACGAAACCAATGGCTACGCCACCTGGCCGGCACCCACATCACCTTTTTATATTATTGATTTGCCACCTCTCTGCAGAAAAGATCTCTTAAGGAAAAGGTCACCCTCAATCTGAATTCACACATTTTCCAATTAGAAGCACCTAAATTAATAAGGTTCTGTCTTTCGGGTGGTAAGTTTTTTGGTTCAGTTCTTGTGGCGTCAGGAAGCGGCTGTTCCTTACCGATAGTCACTGACTTTCCTAATCACATTTCTTCCTGGGGTCTTTCTTAACCTTCTTCTGTAGCCAGTTGAATTGGTGATCACCACTTTAGTCAGAAGACCAGACAAAATATGGAGTGGGGGGGAAGAGGAGGGCAGTATGAATAGGTAATAATTTATTTTTAAAAACAGCCTAATTTTGACTTACAACAAAGAAGTTAAAGGTCCAAGCACCCAGGCAGCTAGGTAAATTTCACAGGCCAGCTGTCCTTCTGCAATCCTCCCTCCCCCTCCCTCCCCGCTCCTCCCCCCCTCCTCTCCTCCCCCTCCCTCCTCCCTTCTCGCCTCCTTCCTAGTTCCCCCGCGCTCTCCCCCCTTCTCCTCTTCCCTCTCCCTGCCCCCCACCCCCACCCCTTGGGCTCCTGCCTTCCCGGGAGTCTGGGAATCCGGGACAGCCACTGGCCCGCGGGGATCCCGCCGCCCTCCCTCACGGCGTCCACTTCCGTCTGTCCGGGAAGGAGGCACCTCCCCCTCGGCAGGCCCCCGACCGTGGCCCAGGGCTCGGCCGGGCCGCGGCGCTGCCCTCTGCGGCCGCCCTCCTTCTCGGCGCGGGCAGACAGCAGCTTCAGGCGGCGGGACAAGGTACGTGCGCTTCACGGGGCCCACAAACGCGCAGGGAGCTCTGCTCGGCTCTAACTCGCACGTGTGTTTGCACGAGGCAAAGGAGGTCTTTGCCGTGTGCACAGGTAATGAGCCTTTCAAAGTCCATTTTCAAACCCTGACTCTTATCCAAGCAGGACACTGTTGTTGCAGAAAAAGCAACCCCCGCCACCCACTTTGGTGTGTTTTCTGGTCTTGGTTAGCTATGCATTTTTGAAACAAAGTTGAAATCATACTGTTTATGAACTCTTTGTAACTATTTTCCTACAGTTGAACATTTTGGTTGTATAGTTTTTGCTGCTAATATAAAACTATGGGGAAAATTGAGCATATTTGCATCAAGGTCATTATCCACATTTAGGAGAATTTTTTAAGGATGGATATTAAGAGAGCAGGCACTGGGTCTAGGAGTGTGGCCTCCTGGATGCTGGGTATGTGTATTCAAGCAAGACTATACAATTCACACCCACAGCCATCTGGGTCCAAGGGGGGCGAAGGTGTCACCCCTCCCAGGCCCTGCTGACATTGGGTACTGCCATTTAGGTTTTCTCGCTGATGGAAAATGCCACCTGTTGTTTTCAAAGCCCATTTAAAATAAGGTGGTCAGAAGTGAGCCCTGCCTGCGGGATTCTGGGGAAATGCCATCCAGCCCTCGGAACAGCCGGAGAAAAGGCCAAGGCAGCCACGTGGCATGTACACAAGCCCATGTGTGCTTGTCACATCTACTTTCTAATTCGTGCTGCCTAGACCACGCACCCTATGAAAAGACAGCATGATTGCTAAGAAATAAATATTTTGAGTTGTTGACATTCACATAATCTTCTGAGGATAAGTGGGGCCCTGCTTTCCCCACTGCCAGATTGAAAATCGATTGCCATGCAGGTTCATTCAGTGTTTACTAGTAAAGGAAAAACACGGAGCCTTCCCCAGTAGCCACCGCCTTTCTGTATTATCTCACTTTAGCCTTTGTTCCGCTTGCAGGTGCCTTCCATTTCTAAATCTCTAAAGCTTCCAGCAGTTTATCCCGAGGTTCCTTTGCTTGTTACAATCCCATCTACGCCAATCCCCTTCACTCTTCAAAATCTGTTTCCTTTATTTCCGTTGGAGGGCTTTATTGCATTGGGAAGTCTGACTTCCGAGTTATTTAAATCCTTGGGGTATGAAGGTAGGAAAACCACGCTCGCTCGGCCATACTTTACCACCCATTTCTCGCCTTTCTGACTTCCAGTGGGAAAAGGAATGTTGTTCAATTACACTGTTAAAAGATAATTTTCTGCGAAAGGAAAAATCACGACTCCCATACAGATATAAAAATGAGCACGTGTTAAAGATTCTGTTTTATTCATTTAAGAGGGAACCAAGCAGATGTTATAACTGGTTCAGAAAAGTCAAGAAGCACAAATTTATATGGAGTGAAGAAATGGCCCAGGAGGTTACCCTTTAGGCGAAGGGGGGGACAGGCAGCTCCTTGGAATTTGGAGGTTGAACACGCATCAGTGATCCTCATGGGTTCTTCATTTGTAATCTTGTGGAGGCACTTGCTGTGAGAAACAGGGCTGCAGGGTGTGAAAGAAAAAATTACTCATTCATGACACTTGCTTAAGAACAGGGAGGCAGACCTTATCAGCACCCTTGTGATAGGTGTGGGGACCACCGCGGTGGGGTTTTACAGTGGAGGAGAGAGACTGGGTTCAACTCTGAATACAACAAGAAGTGGGAATTTATACCCATGGAGCAAAGTAGGGGACAGTGGATGGAGAATTACTGAGGAAACATCAGGGGTAAGGGGATTCCAGCTAAAACCGACAGCATTCTTGCAGAAAACAAGGGTGATCAGACACATGCAGCCACTCCTGGCCACCACCCCGTTCCGCAGGGGAGTACCCTTGCCCGGTCAGTCCAGTGGGCGGCTCTCCTGGCTGTAAACTTTCCTTTTGGAAAGTAGGTATCAACTGAAAGTAAAGTAAAAGGTTCATATTCAAGGCTGCTTTGAAACGGCCAGGATTTCCTGTGGTCTCCGCATTCTCGTCGGACAGCCCAGGTAAGAATCTTCCTAAGGAGTGGGTTCTCGAGAAGTAGTGTGCAGTGGGGTGTAAAATTTACTGCTGCTGATACTGGATTGTTCTGACTTCTTTTATGAAGAATAGTTCTATAATGTAGCTTATGAAAAATAGAGTCAAAATTTCTTTGATCAAGTGACTAGCTCTTAATTTTTCTTTCCTTAAAGTTTAGTTATTTTATTTCTAGTTACGAACATTTAGAACATTCTGGAAAGTACAGGAAATACTATAATAGCCACCCATATTCATAGGATCCAGATTTAAAAGATATTAATATTTTGTCTTATGTACTTCACATCAAAACTTTTTAAAGAAATAAAATTTAACAAATACAATTAAAGCCAGCAGTCTTGGGCCGGTCCCCTGGCCGAGCGGTTAAGTTCGTGCGATCTGCTTTAGCCGCCCGGGGTTTCGCTTGTTCGGATCCTGGGCGCAGACATGGCACCGCTCATCAAGCCGTGCTGAGGCAGCGTCCCAGAGAGCACAACCAGAGAACCTACAACTAGAATATGCAACTACGTACTGGGGGGCTTTGGGGAGAAGAAGAAAAAAAGAAGAAGATCGGCAACAGATGTTAGCTCAGAGCCAATCAGGAAAAAAAAAGCCAGCAGTCGCCACCCTTCGCCCAGTAACCACTGTTCAATGGTGGTGTTTTATTCTCACGCACTATATAGTTTTACTACAGTATATTTATTGATAAAGTATGTACTATTTGGGGGTTTTAGGATTTACTTAGCATCAAAAAAGCCATTGTCCTTTTATATAGTACTATGTTTTTGAGATTTATCATGTTAATAAGTACACATGTAGTTTATTCACATTGAACTGCTGTACAATATTCTTTTTATGAATGCGTTTCTCTCCTAGGGCTGCCGTAACAAATTACCACAAATTGGGTGGCTTAAGGCGACAGAAATTTATTCTCTCATGGTTCTGGAGGCCAGAAGTCCGAAATGAGGTGTTGGCAGGGCTGCGCTCTGAAACCTGTGAGGTCTCGCTTCCTTGCCTCCCTCCTAGCTCCTGGTGGTTGCTGGCAATCCTTGGCTTGTGGATGCCTCACTACAGCCTGCCTCTGTCTACACATGGCCTTCTCTCCTGTGTGTCTGCCTCTGTATCCAGATTTCCCTCTTCTTATAAGGATATCAGTCATTAATTAGATTAGCAGCCCCCTCATCCAGGATGATCTCATTTTAACTTGATGACCTCTGTGAAGACCCTATTTCCAAATGAGGGCACATTCACAGGTTCTGGGGACTAGGACTTGAATGTATTTTTTGGGGGGACACAATTCAACCCACAACAATAAATAAATCACAGTGTATCCCGTTCTTCTGATGGTCAGTTAGATTGCTTTCAGTTGTTGCTATTATATCTGTGCCACCAAGAGCAATCTTCCATAATCGTTGCATGGGTGCATGCATACACACACACACACACACACACACACACACACAATGTGAGCTTCTCTAGGGAATATGCCCAGTCCTGGCATTCCTGGGTTAAGCGTGTCTCTGTCAGTGACCTAACCGGGCTGCTTTCCAGAGTTTGTATTAATTTACACTCCCTCTCATTTCCTTATCTGGGCACCGTCTCTTGGGTTTAACAGATTTGTTGCAAATCTGCAAGGTGTAAAATGGTATCTCTTGTTGTTCTTGGTGTAATTTCCTTAAATACCAGTGAAGTTGAGGATCTTTTCATGTGTTGATGGGCCATCCAGGTGTTCCCTTTTGTAAAGTGCCCGTTCATATCTTTGGAGCATTTTTCTATTGGGCTTGTCTTTTTCTTGTTTATTTCTAAGAATTCTTCCTATATTTTATTTAGATACTAAGTCCTCTGCTTTGAGAATAGTATCTTCTTCTAGTCTGTATCTTGTTTCCTCACTTTGTTTATGGAGATTTTTATCTTGTAGGGTGTAAAGTTTTAATACAAATTTTAAAGTCTTTTGTTGTGGAAAATCTCACGGACACTCTCCCCCACTCCTTCCCCTCACTGGGCGTTTGTGAAGAAGATCCCAGACACTGGTCATCTGTATGGACATCAGCACGTGGCTCTAAAAGATAAGGACTCATTAAAAAAAATCAAACATAACTGCAATACTGTTATTTCCACCTGCCCATTAACAATAATTCTCAATAACAGCAAATATCTAGTCAGATAATTTGTCCCTAGTTGTCTTATAAATGTTTTTCACAGTTGGCTACTGCTGTGGACTGAATTGTGTCCCCCCCCCCCCCCCCCGTTCGTGTGTTGAAGCTCTAATGGTATTAGGTAGGGGGGGTCTTTGGGGAGTAATTAGGTTTAGATGAGGTCATGAGGGTGGTGCCCCCATATTGGGATTAGTGCCCTTATAAGAGCCCAGAGAGCTTGTTCTCTCCCTCTCTCCCTCTTCTCTCTCCTCCCCTTCTCTCTCCCTCCCTCCCTCGGCCATGTGAGGACCCAGTGAGGAGGCCGCTGCCTGCAGGAACCACAGCCTAATGTCTGTTGAGGAGAGCCCTCGTCAGAACTGGACCACGCTGGCCCCCTGATCTTGGACTTCCAGCCCCCAGAACTGTGAGAAGTACATTTCTGTTTTTAAGCCACCCAGTTTATGGTATTTGTTGTGGCAGTCTGAGCAGACTAACTCATGTTTAATGAAATGAAATGTGTTCAGCACTTCCTTTATGGTTTATGTTTTGGGTCTCATGGAAGAAATTCTGCCTTACTCCAAGGTCAAGAAAAAAGTATTCTCCTCTGTTTCTTCTAACATTTGGTTTCGCCCTTCCTGTTTTGGTTTCTGACCACCTGACGGGTCGCTGTGTGTGGTCGGTAGGGGTCCTCTGTGGTGTGTTTTCTCACCTGCATCTCTCGGCGGCACATCTTTTATCCCTTTATTGGCTGGTGCGTCCTCCTGCCCCTGCCATGGCCTCCCAGAGCCCAGTCTGTTCCGACTGCCTCTCTCTGCCTGCTCTCTGCCTGCTCCGACCCTGCACCCTGCGGTGGGGCCTCGCTGACGTGCACATCGCCCCGCTCCTTCATTTCTCCACCTCTCCTCTGCCCTCAGACCTCCTTCCTGCTCTCCCCGAGCTGTTGACTCTGCTGCTTAGTTCTCCCAGCAAACAGATGCAAATAGGGAGCATCCGCCACCTCCTGCCCCGGGGTCACCCCCTCAACCTATATTTGTGTCCACACCCTCTGCCTTCCCTCCTGGGGCCGTGGAGGACCGTGGAGGACGGTGGAGGACCGGTCGGTGCTTCCACAGAAGGTGCCCCTCTCACTGTGCTGATCCCATCCCCTCATCTAGCCGAGGCCGCTTCCCCGGTGCCCCCGGCACCATCAGTTTGGTTTGGTGTGGTTTTCCTCTCTACGGTATCATTCTCATCCACATACAAATGTGCTGAAATTTCTTCCATTAAAAAAAAGACTTGAGGGGCTGGCCCTGTGGCCGAGTGGTTAAGTTCGATGCTCTGCTTCGGCGGCCCAGGGTTTCGCGGGTTCGGATCCTGGGTGTGGACGTGGCACCGCTTGTCAGGCCATGCCGAGGCGGTGTCCCACATGCCACAACTAGAAGGACCCACAATTAAAAATACACAACTATGGGGGCTGGCCCCGTGGCCGAGTCGTTAAGTTCACACGCTCCGCTGCAGGCGGCCCAGTGTTTCGCTGGTTCGAATCCTGGGCGCGGATATGGCACTGCTCATCAAACCACGCTGAGGCGGCGTCCCACATACCACAACTAGAAGGACCCACAACGAAGAATATACAACTATGTACTGGCGGGCTTTGGGGAGAAAAAGGAAAAAAAAATAAAATCTTTAAAAATACACAACTATGTACTTGGGGGACTTAGGGAGAAAAAGCAGGAAAAAAAAAAAAAGGACTTGGGGGGTGGCTGGTGGTGTACTGGTTAAGTTTGTTCACTCTGCCTCGGCAGCCCAGGGTTCAAAGGTTTGGATCCTGGGTGCGGACCTAACACTGCTCGTCAAGCCATGCTGTGGCAGTGTCCCACATAAAATAGAGGAAGATTGGCACCAGATGTTAGCTCAGGGCCAATCTTCCTCACCAAAAAGAAGAATAAGAAGAAGAAAGAAAGAAAGAAAAAAGACTTGTTTCCATATCTTCCTTCCATCTTTTGTTCACTCTCTTTGCTCCTCTTTCTGGCAGAAGTCTTAGAAGAGTTTCTGTATTCAGTCTCCGAACCTCTCCCCTCATTCGCTTAAGCCCACAGCAGCATCCCCCCACCCCACTCCTCCATGCCTTCTCTCACCGAGCGCACCCTGACTTCCGCTTTGCTGAACCCTGTGGTCCCCCTCAGTCTGCATCTCTTAGGCCTCCTTGCAGAATGCTGCAAAGTCCACACTATCCCCTTCTCGAAACCCTTTCCTCTTCTGACTGTGAGAAGGACACTTGTTTACAGTATGAGAGCTGAAACAGGAGGGCAGGGCCTTGCCTTGGTCGACCTTGGCTGGAACGTGCATGTCAGTGACTCAGGTTTTTCGCTGCTCTGCACAGGTCCATGGATGATGGTGAAAGTACCAGTAGTATTGATTTTGGAGTTACAAATGAATTTAGCGAGTAGGCAATTCATAACTGTGGAATCTGCAAATAATAAGCTTCGACTGCATATGCTGATCACTTTCCAATTCAGAGCTTGAGCTTGGACCCCTGCCCTGAACTTCTGTCTTGTTTCCAGCCATCCACTCAGCTTGTCTAGCAGACATCTCAAGCTTACATGCCCCAAACTGAAGTCCTGGCCTTAAACCTGCTCTCCTGCAGTTCCTCCTTATTTAAAGACACTCTGTCCTTTTCCAGTTGCTCAGGCAAAAAAAACCTCGTCAGCGCTGATTCCTCTTTTTGTCTAATGCGCCACACATGCCATCTGTCAGCAAAACCAGTGTGCTGTACCCTCAAAGCCCAGCCAGACCTGACCACTCCCACTCTTACCATGACCGTCCTTGTGGAAGCTACGTCATCTCTTGCCTGGATCATTGCAGTAGCCACCTATCTGGACTTTCTTTTCGTCCACCTGACAATCTCTTCTTAAAACAGCCCCTTGGGTGATACTTTTAAATTAGGTCAAATAAGGCCACTCCTCTTCCCAGAACCCTCCAATGGCTTCCATCTCATAGTGAGGAAAAAGCAAATTCCAACCAAAAACATCACCCCCCCGCTCTCTCTCTCCCTTGATCTTTCTGTTCCAACCACCCTGGTCTCCTGGCTGTTCCTGAAAAATGGAAAGAAGGCAAACACTTGTACAATGGTCATCTAGATTCAGCCCTGTTCGCGATTTGCCATAATTGCTTTGTGCATCTGTATGTGTGTCTGTGCATGTGTGTTTTATGAACCATTTGAGGGTAAACTGCGGATGCTGATACTTCATCCCCAGGACGGGAGCACACATCTAAAAATGAGCACATTCTCCTACATAACCACTGCTGTCACACCTGAGACAATTAGTAATAACTCATAATAGCAATTATCATCCATATTCATGTTCCCCCTTGTCCCCCAAATGTGTCTCATGGCTGTTCTTCATTTTGAACCAGGATCTGGTCAAGATTCACACAGGGCATTGGGTTTTATTTCTCTAATTTCTTTCAGTCTCGAGCTGTCTCACCACCTTTATTTCTTTGACATTGATTTTTGAAGTTTGGCTTATGAAATAGAGGGAAGCATTTCCTCTCTTTTATTCTGCCTATTTGTCCGTTTGTTCTGTTTCCAAATTTATTAGCATAAGGTTGTTCATACTAATTTTTTATGATTTTTAAAGAGAAAATCTTTACTTATGTCACCTTATCCATTCCACATATTGTTTTGTTGTTGTCGTGTGTGTGTTTATCATCCTTTACTTTTTATTGATCAGTTTTTTTGGAGATATGCCTATCTTATAACTCTTCAAAAAAACCTTTTTAAATTTAATTAATTAATTAATTATTTTTTTAAAGATTTTATTTTTCCTTTTTCTCCCAAAGCCCCCTGGTACATAGTTGTGTATTTTTAGTTGTGGCATGTGGGATGCTGCCTCAGCTTGGCTTAATGAGCAGTGCCGTGTCTGTGCCCAGGATTTGAACTGGCGAAACCCTAGACTGCCGAAGCAGAGCGTGTGAACTTAACCACTGGGCCACCGGGCTGGCTCCCTTTTTTAATTTTAATTTAAAAAAGTTTAATGTTTTTCTATTTTCTCTATTGTTTATTTTTATCTCATTTTTTTCTCCTTTTGGTTTTATTCTGTTTTCTTCTCCTTGCTTCTCGAATTGGATGCTTAACATATTTTAATTATTTCCTCTTGTCTAATATATGCATTGAAGAGGATCAGAATATGTTGCCCCAAATGTGGCACTTTGACATATTGATTATTTTGAGCTGACAGCACTTAGGAAACAGCAGATGCAAGAAGAGCACTTTGCCCTGCCCTCTCTGTGTAAAAGCAGGGCATTAATCCTCCCTCCCACGCCCAGGATGAAGGGAGCAATTCTTTTTTTTTTTTTTTTTTAAGATTATGATAGATTACAACCTTGTGAGATTTCAGTTGTACATTATTGTTAGTAATGTTGTGGGTACACCACTTCACCCTTTGTGCCCTCGCCCCACCCCCCCTTTTCCCTGGTAACCACCGATCCGTTCTCCATGTCTATATGTTAACTTCCACCTATAAGTGGGGTCATATAGAGTTCGTCTTTCTCTGTCTGGTTTATTTCGCTTAACATAATACCCTCAAGGTCCATCCATGTTGATGCAAATGGAACAATTTGGTCCTTTTTTATGGCTGAGTAGTATTCCATTGTGTATATATACCATATCTTCTTTATCCAATCATCAGTTGCTGGGCATGTAGGTTGGTTCCACGTCTTGGCTATTGTGAATAATGCTGCGATGAACATAGGGGTGCAAGGGACTCTTGGGATTTCTGATTTCAGGTTCTTAGGATGATACCCAGTAGTGGGATAGCTGGGTCATAGGGTATTTCTATTTTTAACTTTTTGAGAAATCTCCATACTGTTTTCCATAGTGGCTGCACCAGTTTGCATTCCCACCAACAGTGTATGAGGGTTCCTTTTTCTCCACAACCTCTCCAACATTTGTCACTTTTGGTTTTGGATATTTTTGCCAATCTAAGGGGTGTAAGGTGATATCTTAGTGTAGTTTTGATTTGCATTTCCCTGATGATTAGCGATGATGAACATCTTTTCATTTGTCTATTGGCCATACTTATATCTTCTTTGGAGAAGGGAGCAATTCTTATCACCAGAGATGGAGAGCCTCACTGAGATGAGTCTGCATAAACAAACCTTATTAAAATAACCCTCATCTTCCATCACTTCTCCCCATCTATTTCCCAATCACTCCTCCACAGTTTATTACCCTTTGTTAAAATGGTATATAAGCCCCGAGTCTAACCATTTCTTGGGTTCTAACTTCTTTTCTGTGAAGCCCTTTTGTACTTAAAATTAAAAATATTAGTAAAAACTGTATGCCTTTTCTCTTGTTAATCTATCTTTTGTGAGTTAAATTCACAGGCCCCCATCTCTGAACCTAAGAGGGTAGAGGAAAAGTTTTTTCCTCTCTGACACAATCTAGGCTGTAAATATTTCTCTGAGTATCAGTGTATTGTTTCAACTTTCGCTACATAGTGTTATCACTGTAATTCAGTTCTAAACCATTTGAGTTTTTATGATAATTTCTTCATTGTACTAATATCATATTTTATATAAAATCTTTGTTGACTTGAGTTGTGGGTTAATATGTGGGCAATTTTGGTGACTGTTCACATCTGCTTGAAAAGACTGCGTATTCTCTAATTGCTGAGGAAGAGATCTGTGTCTTCATGTTCAGCATTCCCAGATTCCCCTCTCTGATGGAACCTCAACTTTTAAAAAATTCAATCTGAGAATCTGGTCTCAAATAGTGAATTTAATCTATTTATATTTATTTCAGTCACATTATTTCTTGCTTTATAGTTGATAGATTTCTAATTTTCTTTTCCTTCTCCTTTCCTGCTTTCTGTTTGTTTGGTCAAGCTTGTTAGGTCCCTTTCTCATTTCTTCCCCACTCTCACCGTCAATTTCTCCTGATTATTGTGGATGTGGAGCACTTCCTTGCATGAGCTCCTCTGCGACAGCAGTATTTTCTGGCCTGGATTGTGAAAGTCTTGCTATAAAGTGCATTTGCATTTGCTTCTGCCAGGCGCCCTGGGGCCTCCCTGCCCAGGGTCAGCTTTATGGGAATTTCTCAGCCTAGGTCCTCCTACTTGGAAAGGGCCACGTAAACTTGGGCGTTTGGTTTCTTTTTTCCCTTCCTGGGCTTCCTTACCATGTTCCTAATCCTGGTTGGTAGAGTTTTTCTTTTGTTGTTGGTTTTTGTTTTTATTTTCCCCACTAAATAGGAACCTTTGAGGGCTCAGATGTTGTGTGGGGCAGTCCCAGTTACAAATCCTGTTTCTTGGGGTCCCCAGTCCTCACTGGACACAGAAGCCTGAGCCTGGTTCTGCTAGGGCCTGCTCCAGCATCCCTGGGCTCCCGCAGCGTCTGGTCCTGCCATCCTGACCCTGGCTTTCAGTTTCCTCTCCCATCCCGGCTGGGGGTTGTTCCCTTTTTTCCTGTGAGCTCCACTACTGTTATCTTTTATTTATTGGTTATGTTCACTCTGGTATTTCTGGTGTTTGTAAAGAGAATGGGTTCCTATTAGCCCTAGTCCACGGTGGATTCCTATTAGCCCTGGTCTGCGGTGTTCCCAGAACCAGAAACGATTATTGATTTCTTGCATGAGTACACTATGAATATAGTTAAAATTAATTTTTTTTCTGTACTCCTGATTTTAGTTTACGTACTGTTTATAATCTTTGGATTTGCACCGTTCAGAATATAATGCATGTTTCTCTCTCTGTAGCCCGACTTAAATATCTGCAATGGCTAACGAAGCACACCCTTGTCCATGCGACATTGGCCACAAGCTAGAGTATGGAGGGATGGGGCGTGAAGTTCAAGTGGAGCACATCAAGGCTTATGTCACCAAATCCCCCGTCGACGTGGGCAAAGCCGTGATTATCATTCAAGATATATTCGGCTGGCAGTTGCCCAATACCAGATATATGGCTGACATGGTAGCAGGAAATGGTTACACGTACGTATACAATTCTGTTCCTTTGCTTAAATTCATGTAAATTTCTGTGATCTATTTTGTTCCTTTCAGAGAAAACAAAACCAAAAACTCTGACTGTATTCTAAGTTACATTAGCCACTTCCTTAGTTCACTGGGGTGCCGGTAAATGGGGAATGTCACCTGCACCTTAACCACTCACCTGGTGTCTAGTGGAAGCCACCTGCTCCCAACCCTTCCCTGGGTTTCAGCTCCTCCGGGGACTGCCTGGCCCTGTAGTCCTGGCGGACAGTGAGGGAGTCATTTCCCGACGTGGGGCACTGCCCGGACACAGGTACAGGACACAGGTACAGGACACCTGGGCCGGACCTCCTCAGCTCTGAAATGGACCCATTACTTGAGCCTTGAAGCATCTCAGCCTCAGGTCAGATTTCACGGGCAGGGAGCCCGTGGTGATCCTGGTCTCAACATGAACTCTCATGGCCTTGTCTGAATTAGCTGTTCCAGGACTGGCACCGGGAGACCTCACTCATCTCCCAAAGCTCAGGCCGTTGTCAGATCACGTGGCCGCGGCCCATCTGGCAAACACTGTCACTTGTTTGCTTCTCACTGTTGGAAACAGCTTCAGCAAAGCCCGGAGGAGAGGCCGCATCGTTCCTTCCTCTCTGGCTTCAGAAAGTGTGAAACCCAGCAAGCCTCGAGTGTGTGCACCCTTTGTTTTCTCAAAAAGAGAAGCTGGGAACCAAAGGGTGCACCTCCTTGGTTTTCCTACCTAGAGAAACCGATTTAAAGGAAGCCACCCGGTGCCACGTGATGCAGAGTTAGTGCACTGGGAAAAGAGGACTTCTACTTGATTTCTCACTGTTTCCCGACCCCACATTGCCTCTGGAAGATGAGGCAACTTCACTTTCTGGGAGAAAGCCCAGGAATAAAAGCAATAGCCAATCCCAATTGCCTTCTGGCTTGGCCAGACCCCATGCCGAGGGAGGGCGTTTCGCGATAACTGACCTCGTTCTCCCAACAACCCTGCCAGGGTGGGGCAGACATTGTTCCCATGTTTTAGATTAGGAAATCTGTGTGTGAAGACTGAGGTGGCAGTTCCCCCAGTCACCCAGGAGCAATGAGCAGGCTGAATGGGGCAGTGGCTTCCGATGTCTTCTGGTGGGTCCTCAAGCTGGAGATGAGCGTGACGAATGAGGAAAGACGCCTTTGATTTACAAAGCCCTTTCCGACTTAACACAACTCATTTTGCCTTTAAAATAATCCTCTGAGGGTGCGCCCTGCAGGGTGCAGCCTTTAATTGTCAGATCAAGAAAAGGAGGCTAAAAGTGGTGAAATGACTGTTAAGGTTACAGGGCAGAATGGGGCAGGGAGGGTATTGGGACTTGAACTTAGATTCTTCTGACCCAGATTTCAGCCTTCCTTCCACCCCTGCAGGAGGAGCTGTTCCTCCCTCCATGGTGATGACCCTGTATTTTAGGAAACGGGTCCCTGGCGGGAGCAGCATTGGCCCCAGGCTCCTGGGTTGACTGCAGGCGAGATGGCCCTGGACTCTGGCTTGTTTGTTCTCCCTTTTAGAAGCTGCTGTAGACTATACCCTCTGGGCAGGACATTGTGCCCTGTTGGCATCGTGGGCAGAGGCTGGGAAAACTGCTTGGTCATAGTGACTGGACTTGCTAACCAGGTGTGCCCTTCTGGCCTGAGGCTAACGTGAGAAGCTGGCTGCCAGGAGCCACTCCTTGGGGACAGAAGGAGTCCTCGCCCTGCCTCAGGCCCTGGCCACCGGGTCCCCTCCTCCTGTGCAGCGATCTCGTGGGGCGTGTCATTTCAGAGGGGCCGGGCTGTAGGCAGGCTGCCAAAGGCTGTTCACCTACGGTTGTGAAATCCCAGATGGCCTGGCCTGGCGCCAGCTGGCCTCTGCTACGATCAGAGCTGGCCCTCACGACCACTCCTTTTCTTTCCCTGTGAGCCAGAATCGCCAACGTAGCAGGTTTCCTAAAGAGGGTAAGCAGATATCCTCATTGAGGAGGCGTGACAGCTCCGAAACTAAGATCCATTAATGTCCCTGTTTTACAGAACCATCGTTCCAGACTTCTTTGTAGGGCAAGAGCCGTGGGACCCCTCTTGGGACTGGGCCACCTTCCCGGAGTGGTTGAAAACAAAAAATGCCAGGAACATCGATAAGTAAGTTATCGGCGCCGCGCAGGGCTCTGGGGAGGCCCGAGGGAGGGGTGGGCGCGGCCTCAGAGTTCAGACTCCGCCCTCCCTCCGTGTGGGACTGGGAGGCCACGCGAACCGAGTCCTTCCTAAAGCATAAGGATAAGTTTTCATTGAGCAAGTTTCTGAACTGGAAGGTTGGAAACCAGCAAGCACGCCGCTGCCCCAGCAGCTCATTTGCGTCCCTTCCTAGAAACTCCTCTTGGCGCCGATGCGGAGGGAACTTTGCGGCAGCACCGGTGGTGCGCGTTCCCTTGACCGTGGGCCTTCTGGGGTCCATGGGGTCGAACTCCTTCCTTCCCCTCCTGGCTGCAGAGCCAGTTGAGACAAAGGGCAGAGAAAAAGAAAGCCCCATTACTGCTCCGCTGGTTGGAAACCGTGGCTCTAGGCTGAGGCTCCAAGGGCCACCCCTCCCCGCAGCCTAAACCTTGACCCTCCTCCACCACCTTCCCCCCCACTTTGAGGAAAGTGGGGGAATCCTTCAAGCTTGCAGCCTTTTATTAAATTAGCTCCGCGCGGTCCAGAAGCAAGGACCAGAGCTCTCAGCTGCGCTCGGATCCCCTTTCCTTCTGTCTGGAGGACTAAGTATGGAGTGGGGAAAGAGGCCAGGAATGTTGGGCAAAAGGGGTTCCCCCGACACCAGCTCCGAGTCACCTTGGCCATTTGTCCTTCTTAATGCTCTCCTCTCCCATCACGGGACTTTCTTCCTCCACCCCCAGAGCCTCCTGTTTGATAAGCTGTCCCGATTGTCAGGTGGAACTCCCCACTTCTTTCTTTTGTTTTTTTTTTTTTTTTTTTTGAGGAAGATTAGCCCTGACCTAACATCTGCCGCCAATCCTCCTCTTTTTGCTGAGGAAGGCTGGCCCTGAGCTCACATCCATGCCCATCTTCCTCTACTTTATATGTGGGATGGCTACCACAGCATGGTGCGCCAAGTCATGCCATGTCTGCACCTGGGATCCGAACCCACAAGCCCCAGGCCACCAAAGCAGAACGTGTGAATTCAACTGCTGTGCCACCAGGCTGGCGCCTCTTTTTTGTTTTTTAAGGTTGGCCTTGAGCTAACATCTGTTGCCAATCTTCCTCTTTCTTTTTTTTTTTCTCCCCAAAGCCCCAGTACATAGTTGTATGTCGTAGCTGTGAGTCATTCTGGTTCTTCTATGTGGTATGCCACCACAGCATGGCTTGATGAGCGGGGTGTATGTCTGCGCCCAGGATCTGAACCCGGAAACACCGCTTAAGTGGAGTGCATGAACTTAACCACTCGAGTGGGCCTCCTCCCCATTTCTTTCTTCTCCTGCCAGAGTCCTGCAGCTGCCCCGCCCTCCAGAGCTGGCTCCGGGGCTGGGATCCCTCTGTCTCCTGGCCTGGTGGCCCCAGGTAGAGCTCCACCTACAGCCCGGAGGGCCTTGCCAGGGTCTCTGCCTGGCTCCCCAGCTCCCTGGGGCCAGACCCTCCTGTGTTCTGGGCACCCTCTCTCCGGCGGCCTGTACGTGGCAGCAGTGCTTCTTGGCCAAGGCTAGGTCTCCCTGGGGGCTCCGAGCTGGCTGTCAGAGAGGGAGGGGCTGCCGCCTGCCCTGGGAGCCCCCAGCTTGGTTGAGTACCCGGGACGGTATTTGGGAGTATGAACCTAGGGTCTTGCGGGCAGGAGACCAGGGCCATGGCTCTCTGTGGGCTTGCCTCCAGGACGCCAGCCACCTTGCCCTAAGTCCGCCCCGTCCTGGGGAGTCCACTGCAGGGTAGGAAGGCATGACTCCCTCACTCCGAGTCGGGGGACCCTGAAGGGCCGCCCCAGCTCCAGAGCAACCTGGTGGAGCTGGTTGGGGAACTGCACCACAGCCCAAGCTCTTCCTCTGCCCAGTCCTGCCCCCCTCCCTTCCCTCCCACAGTGCTGATCCCAAGATTGCTAGGGAGTAAACATCCCGCACACTTACCCGCTTCCAAGGCTCCCTCCCAGGGACTCAACCTGTGACCCCAAGAAAAGAAAACAGAGCAAGACGTTCAGCGGAAATTCGAAGTAGAAACACAAGAGAACCAGAGAGACTGTGATGCTAAGAATACGAAATTCAGCTTTGTGTGTGGGGGTGGGGTGGGGGAGGACCTCAAGGACATTTTCCTGCATTCTAAGGAGAGCTATGTGGGTTTGCCTTGCATCTTTGAGCACAAATCAGAGTGATGGTTTGTGGCAGGCCTTAGAGCAGCCCATGGTGCTCTTCCACGGGGGAAAGGAGAGCCGCGTGTTTTCAGGCAAAATGAGACATACACCAGAAACACTAACTTTGAAAAAAGCCCAAGTCCTTGTATCTCGTCAAGTGTCTTTTGTTTGCAAGTGATAGAAAACCCATCTTCAATGCTTAAGCAGTCATGGGATTTATTGCTTTATGGAACTGAAAAGAGGTAGTTTCTGGCTTCAAGCAGGGCTTGGTCCGTAACTCAGAAGAGATCCCCAGGACTCGTCCTCCCAACGTCTCTCAGCTCCATTTTCTGTATGCTGGCTCCGATCTCAGGTAGCTTTTGCCTCTGGGTGACAAGATGGCTGCAGTAGCTCCAGCCTCCCATTGGCTCCTTTCCTAGCAACCCAGCAAAATTCTTTTTGTCCTGATGGTTATGACTGGGCCACAAGTCCATCCTTGCACCAATCACTATGGCCAGGAGATTGCTGTGCTCTGATTGGCCAGGCCTAAGCCACATACACCATTCCTGGAACTGAGGGGAGAACCCCCAAGGTACATGGGCCAGGCATGGGGAGGGGAGGTTCATCTAAAGCTAAATCCTGGGGCTCCCAGAAAGTGGGGGAACAGACTTGGCAATAAAAGCACAGATATGTTCACTTGAGTCAGTTCCAGAATTTTTATAGAAATGCCCTCTTCCTTCTTGTCCACTCTAATTAAGGTGGTTATTCTTAAGATCAAAGCACTTGAGAAAAATTTAAAAAACAAAATGACAAATACTATTGCTTATTTCATTTTATTTTGCAGAATCAATTACTGCTCTTCTAACATTAGGAAAATAACTACTCTCACACAGGATGTATGGTACCTATGTTTAAATGTGTTCAAAGATAAGTTATGATCAAAAGAAAAAAGGAAGTCCAATAGAATTGCTTTCTCCTTTTTTTTTTTTTCCTTTTTTTAAAGTGCAAACAGACAGCACTTTTCCCCGTTTCAGATCAAACAGAACTTTCTGGGCTGGCTTTGCAGCCCTGCCTCCATTTGGGTCTATTGCCTCTAGTTGAAAATGCTTCTGAGTTCCAAACAACCAATTTGCAAATGAACCATCTGCAAGACGAGGGGCAGTGTTCTTGGTCCCCTCATGGCTTAAATAGTCCTGGTGACTTTCCAAATATTGCTGTTCTCTTTGGGCACGAGAAGACAAGCCGTTCAGAGTTGGGGTGTAGGCAGATGGAATGAATGTGCCAAGTCAGACAGAGTTTGGGGAGCTGCCCAGTTGCGGCTGGTGCCTGTGGAGAGGAGAGAAGGGAGCCTGGGGCGCTGGGCCAGGGCAGATCTTGGGATCTGGTCTTAGGAGCCTTGCTGCGGCCTTTGGCCGTTATCCTGAGGCTGCAGAAGGCTTCTCTCAGCTTTCAGCGGGGAAGTGAGCTGGTCAGATCCGTGTTTTGCAAGGACGCCCCCATGCAGCCCTGTCCCGTGGTTGGAGGAGGCTGGGCTTGGCAGGCAGCCCTGGCAGGAGATGTGGGAGGTGGTTCACTCCACTCTGGCAGGAGGTGGTGAGGACGAAGCTCTGAGAGTAAGACTCTTAGAGCCTCAGGAAACCGCAGCTGAGAAAGCCCGCGTACCATCAGCATGGGACTTGCTGCCCAGCGCCCTTCCCAGGGGCTCACAAACTACCTTTGTGTCTTGAATATTTTTTCTTGAATTTCTTTCTGTTCTAGAGAGGTTGATGCTGTCCTGAGGTTTCTGAAACAGCAGTGTCACGCGAAGAAAATTGGCGTCGTGGGATTCTGCTGGGGTGGAGTAGGTGTCCATCATCTGATGGTGAAATACCCAGAGTTCAGGGCGGGCGTGTCCATCTACGGTAAATCTGCCTTGAGCGTTTTCACACAAGGAAAACAGGAGGAGGGGTGGAGTGACAATAACCAGGAGCCTCTTCCTCAGCCCGGGGTCCCTGTGCAACACAAAGCCCCATTGTGCAGATGGCGGCTCTCAAGGAAATCGGCTTTAAAAATCTGCAGGTAGAGGTCGGGTGTGTACTGTAGTTGCCAGAGGATGTCACAGGGAGCAAGGAGGCCTGGGTCCCAACAGTGTGCCTTTGGGAAAGTCACCTCACCCCAGGCCTCGATTTCTTCACCTGGGACGAATGGAATAACAACATTTGTCTCTGTGATAATGGTTAATACCAAGCAATATTTTTATGAGGAACATCTATGAAAATATTTTTCCACGATACAAATTATTCTCAGCCGCATGCACGTACGCAGAATACAAAGAGGGAGAGAAAGCAAAGGAAAGCTCGCTCTAAAATGTAAATAGCCACATAAACATTTCAGCCCAAACAAACCAAACGGATCCGGGCAATGAAATAAGAACATTATGTTTGTGTATAGAAACGGCATACCAAGTTCACGATAGAGAAACATTCAGAGCATAAAAATGTCAGAAAAAGGAAATTTGGCCGCCTTTCACAGTAGTAAATCATACAGTTGTACTAATGACTGTTTGGCTTAATGGTTCCTCACTGTGGTATTTTCACCTACTTTTCACATTTTAAAAAGCCCGTTAAATATTTACTGCCACAAAAGGAGATAAACTCAGGACCTTGCCCTCCGCGGTGTTGAGCCCCCTGGCCCACGCCGGTGCTCGGTGTGAAATAGCCGGAGGCGCTCCTACGTGGAAGCCTCGCCCGCGCCCCCTCCTGGCCGCTGTTGTGCAGTGCACGGGCTGCGCAGCGTGGCGGGACTCAGAAGCATGGGGGCATCAGACAGGCGTCCTGCCACAGAAGGCGGTCTTAACAGAGAGGGGCAGGAAGCGTGGCCGTCTTTCCTGTGGCTCCCTGCCTCCCAGAGAGGAGGTATAGGTGAGGGGAGGGTGTCTGGGTTACCTCGATTTGTTGTGCTGCCAACACAATGGAAATAAGAATTCCATTCTTACTGGTAGGTAGAAAAAAAGAAGCTACCTATTATTGTCTCCTACCTACTGACTGAGTCTGGTCCGTGACCAATCTGAGTCAGGCCCCTCTGTGAGTCCTTCTTCTGGGTAGGCCCCGAGCTTGGGCTCTGTCCTGCCCACTGGGTCAGCCTAGGGGGAATCCCCCACCTGCATGTCTGATGCAATTCCTCATCCCC
>NC_060275.1:112814670-112837946 GCF_021613505.1 Equus quagga
ACTGATGTTATAGGCCAGGCCACTTCTGTGGCATTGCTAAAGAGAAAGTAAATAAAACCCCCAAAGCACATATTTTACTTTGAAAAATCAAACCTAACTTGACATTTTCTGCATCTCGTGTGTGGAAGTCATACCCTCGTGTCCTGTCCCCCTTCTCAGGCATCGTCAGGGATTCTGAAGATGTGTACAGTTTAAAGAACCCCACATTGTTCATTTTTGCTGAAAATGATCCCGTGATTCCTCTGGAGCAAGTAAGTTGGCATCTTTCCTCCGCTCATCTGTATATTTAATAACATGATTTGGCATTTCTGGGAAAACATCCTAAAGGGTTCATTTGTTGCTCCAAATATCTTTCAACATTAAAGTTTTAAAGGAGGGTTTTATTGGGGACTTAGAGTGCGATTGTAAGCCCCCAAAGGGCTCGTGGCATGGCCTGGTCACTGGGCTTAGAAGTAGGCCTGGCCCTCCTGTCCCCCCAATGTGTAACCCACGAGTTGTCACAAGGTCTGTGTCCTTAAGACGTGGGTGTGTTAAAGCCAGCGCATCGATAAGGAAAAAGCAGAAGACAACTGTGGTTCAGGAGCACTTGTTTAGAAATTATTGTTGTGGGGCCGGCCCTGTGGCCGAGTGGTTAAGTTTGTACGCTCTGCTTTGGCGGCCCAGGGTTTTGCTGGTTCAGATCCTGGGCACAGACCCAGCACTGCTCATCAGGACACGCTGAGGCAGCATCCCACATGCCACAACTAGAAGGACCCACAACTAGTATATGCAACTATGTACTGGGGGGCTTTGGGGAGAAGAAGAAGAAGGAAAAAAAAAGATTTGTAACAGATGTTAGTTCAGGACCAATCTTTAAAAAAAAAAAAAATATTATTCATAATCAATACATATATTAATATACACTTATAACTTATATTTGAATATATTGAATTACATGTTGAATATATATATTGAATATTATATATTGAGTAATATATAAAATATATGAATACAATTTCAAATAATTGATGTATCATTTTTATATTGCTCTGAATTCTCTCCTATAACTAACTGTTATAAAAATTAAAAATTCATTATAGCTATGGAACTTGATTTAAAGTGTTGATGTTGAATCTCTTTTATGAGCTGGCACAGAAGATTTGGAGAATGGGAAATATTATTAGAGGGTTACAATCATGTCGTCATGAAACCTTTTGCCTGCCAGGTCTCGTTGCTGACCCAGAAGTTGAAAGAACACTGCAAAGTGGAGTATCAAATTAAGACGTTTTCCGGGCAAACTCATGGGTTCGTCCATCGGAAGAGAGAAGATTGTTCACCTGAAGACAAGCCCTATATTGACGAGGCGAGAAGGAATTTAATCGAGTGGCTGAACAAGTACGTCTAGCGGTGGCCACGTGCAAACTTCCTCAAAAGAGCTTTCATCCAGAAATTTGCTTTGAAATACTTGGATCATTTGATTTAATTTTCACCCTATATACAATAAATCAAAGAATCCTTAAATTCATTATTTCATCTGAAACACAAATTCAGTAGGAAAGGTTAATTATGAAATAATTTAATTTTTAACACATCTATAAATAAAAAATTTAAAAACAGGTCAGCACCTGAAGAACTTGAGTGATAGAGTAATATTGTAGTAATATAAACTTACGGCTGTTTGAGCACCAGCTGACAGCTCAGGCGTGGCCTTCCTCTTCTTGAACTGAGCATATCCTTTAAAATGACTAACGTTGCAAAGCCCGGACAACATGACCTGTAAGCTCAGGGGCATTAAAGGCCCACATTAATTAGACATGTGTCTTTGTCTTCATACAGATGAATTTGTCACATTCATACATGGCGCTATGAGAAATATTGAGATTAAAATGGGGTTGCATTGACCTAATTATATCAAGCTAATAAACTTACTTTTTGAATCTTTGAATTCGTGGCTTTTCCTAATAGCTGATAAAAACAATGAGTCAGAGTTACCATCCAGCCATCTCCCAGGCAGTGGCATTTTCCGGTCCCAGGGGCCGGGGCCGTGTCAGAAATCTGTGTTGAGTCAGAAGGGTGGTGGTGTAAAGGGTAGAGTTTCAGTTTTTACATTTAAATTAATTAAGATTGAATCAAATAAACCCAGCTCTCAGTAGCCCTAGCCACGAGTCAAGCGCATGGTGGCCACGTGTGGCCGGTGGAACCGTATGGGGCAGTGCTCGTCTGCACTAGTGACTGCACCTCCATCCCCTCCCTGCCTCCCGTTGACCTTCTGTAGATCCTCTTGTCCCCCATGTGACAGCCCCGCAGTGAGTCTGTCTCAGTTCCAGTCCAGGGAGTTTCTTGGTGACTAGACCAGACAGCTGTCCCTCCCATCAGCCCTTCCCAGTGTCTGCAGACACCAGGAAGCCTGCTGGTTTCCCTCCCACTCAGACCCGGGCCCAGCAGGAGGCTCCCTCCATGGGGTGGGACCGTGTGGGGGGGGTTTGCTTGGGTCCTGGGGCGAGGCTGGGGCTGTTTTCATCCCAGTGTGCCACGGCCAACTTGGGGCCATTTCTTGTAGTCCTGGGGCTCTGGGAGGGAAACCCAGGGCATGTCTGTTCTGGAAGATGGCAGCCAGAAGGATCCCTGCAGCCTTGGGGAGCCACCCCCACCCCTTCTTTTCTTCCACTGCAGGGCCTGAGGAGTCCCAACTGGGTGACACTTTTAGTTCTTTCTGTGAGAGCAGCAGGAGTGACAGACGGGTCCCTCTGGAGAGGGAGGGAAGAAGGGGGCAAGAGGCAGTGATGCGGGTCTGACCCCAGGCTGGGGAATGAAGAGGAGAGGAGATTCCAGAGCATTTAGAAGAGAACTGGGAGGGCACAGTGAACAACCTGAGGTCAGCTTAGAGATGATCCAGGATAGGGAATATCGGAAGAGAAGCAGGGTTGTGGGGGGAAAGAGTTTGGTTTGGGGCCAGTCTGGAATCTCAGGTTTTTTGGGCTGCAAATAACAAAAATCTCAACTAACAGTGGCTAAGAGAATAACATTGAAGTCTTAACAACACCCCTAAATGGATCCAAGAGTGTTCAGGGCCTTACTGATGTCAGGACACGGGTAGCCACATGCCATTCTGGGTCCCCTCCTCCTAGGCACTGCTCTGGGCTTCAGCCTCCCAAGACACTGGCCACAGCAGGAAGGGAGAGAGGAGCTCTCTTCCTGTACCTCTCTTTTTGTTAGGGAGCGAGCTGTTTCCCGGAAATCCCCCAGCTGGTTTCCCTGCATGTGTCATGAAAGAGGCTGAGAGTGGACATCATTAAAGGGTGGTCCATGCCAGGATGACTGATGCTGACTCGCCCCGGGCTGGGCACAGTGAAGGAGGGAGGCCTGGAGGCCAGTGGGAGCCGTCTGCCAGGGGGCCGTGGGAGGTGTGGGCAGAGGGAGAGTGTGGGAGGCAGAATGGGCACAGAGGGGAGGAGCTGGCAGTGTCCAGGCTCCACCATGTTGAGCTGGCTGTGTGATTCGGGGCAACTCAACTAAATTCTCTGGCCCTCGGTTTTTGTCATTGTGGGATCTGTAAACCGAGGACAGTGACATTCCTTTGCAGGGTTGTTGGGGGGAATAAACAGTCTCATATGGGGAGTCTCATCAGCATGCTTATGCTTGGGTAATGGATGAGGCAGCTGGAGCCCAGTTCTCAGGGTGAACCAGTTGAAATCTGTGACTCTCACTCATGCTCTGTGCCCACGGCGTGTTGAGGGGGGACTCCCATTGTTGTCATCCCTAGGAGACCCAGGCTGAAGGAGCAGCCAGCATCAAATAACGCATGTTGCTGTGCCGAGACGGAAAAGAGAGCTCTGGAGGGTCTTGCATTGACAGGTAAATGCTTTGGCTTGGAAAGGATGCTTCTCACCGCTCAGTGGCCTGAGCTGGTCACACGGCCCCACCCAAGGATTGCACAAGAATCCCAGACGTGCACCTATCCCGTGCCCAGGAAGAGAGCCATGTGTTGGCGAGGACCATTGATTACCCCAGAGGTGGGAATGGAAGTAAGAAGCTTGAGAGATGGAATCTAAGAAGCATTGGGAAGAGACGTCTTGAGCAGGAGGATCCCCCCCAATCCATACGCCCTCCCCACACTGAGGCAAGTGGGAGTGTATGAATTTCCTGTTGCTGCTGTGACAAATTATCACACTTAGTGGCTTAAAAACAAATCTACTCTCTCCCAGTTCTGTAGATCGTAAGTCTGGGTCGGCTCAGCTGGTTTCTCTGCTCCGGGCTTCTCAAGCCCAGTCAACGACGCACTGGCCGGCCAGGCTCCTTTCCTGAGGCTCTGGGAAGATCTACTTGCCAACGCATTCAAGTTCATGGCAGAATTGTTTCTGGCGACTGCAGGACAGAGGCCCCATTTCCTTTCTGTCAGCTGGGGGCCACCCTCAGCTCCTGGAGGCCTCTTCAGTGCTCGAACGGGTCCCGCAGCTCAGAAGCAGCAGTGAGCGTCCAAGCCTTCTCAAGCCACACGCCTTGACTTCGCTCCTGCCACCTCTCGTGGTTCTTTTTGGTGAGCCCTTAAGGGCTCATGCGATTACAGTGGACCCCCCTGGATCAGCTCCCTATTTTAGGGCCAGCTGACTAGCACTTAACTGCGTCTGCAAAGTCCCTCACAGCAGTACCTAGATTAGGTCTGACTGAATGACTGAATAACCAGACTGAATCTCGGGGGCACAGCTTTAGAGTTCTGCCTACGGCAAGCAGGGTAGGATGGATGGGCTGCCAAGACATCCACAGGGGGGAACAAAGTCAGAAGTTCACACCACCAGCTTCGATTGTCTTTGAAACAGGAGTCAAGATTATCTGACAAATATGAAGTCTTAAGTGCAGATGTTCAGTGCTTATATTCAAAATATCTAGTGTATAAACTTGAAAAGCTTATTTCAAGAAGTGACTGGTACATTCAAATTAGGCAGCGTTTCTTGGATTTGACAATGACCAGCATTATTATGAGGACTAAATATGTTAATATAGCAGTTCTCAAATGTTTTGGTCTCCGGATCCCTTTATACTCTAAAAAACTATTGAGGATTCCTAAGAGCTTATGTTTATTTTGGTTACACGCACCAGCATTTAATGTATTAGAAATTAAAACTAAGAAATTAAAGTAAATATTTGTTTTATTTTAAAATAATAAACACATTAAATGCTAACGTAAATAATGACTTTTTATATTCCCCAAAACAAATCAAGTAGGGTGGCCTTGTTTTCCACTTTTGCAAATCTCCTTAATGCCTGTCTCCCCAGAAGACAGGGAGTCTCTGCTTCTAACGACACATTCAATTCAATGCCACGTATGGCTTTATGAAGCCTATGAAGAAAATCTGGCCTCATGCCGATCTGTAGCTGGAAAAGGGAGAGTATATTAATCACTTCTCACAAAACTGTGGATATTCCTCTTTAATCTATAAAAACTCGACATGTGGTAGTCCCAGTAACTTTTCATTGTTACACTGGTCCACCTTACACTTAGCAAAGATCTCTTAATCTACGCATGATATCGTACGCATTGACGCTTGCATTGACACTTGGAAAACACGTTTACTGAGCTATGCAGATCTTCCCAAAGTTGATACATTTCATTACCCGAAGTCAAAAATTCATCCTTTAAACCACCACCAATCTTATCAGAAAAGTCTCGGAAAATGCAAATTTTATCACTGGCAATAAATACTATCGGTTGTTGCTACAGACTGAAGGTGAGAGAGAGGAGAGCAAGCAGGTGGCTGGCTGTCCACAGGCTGGCAAGCTGGCTCTCATCGGACACCGCACCTGCTGGCACCCTCATCTTGGACTTCCAGCCTCCAGGACTGTGAGAGGTCAGTTTGCTGTCTAAGCCACTCTGTCGACGGTAGTTTCGTTATAGAAGCCTGAACTGACAGTCGCACTACTGCAATGACAGGCTCATTAAATTCACTTCTGAGAAAACATCTGTCATCTGCAAGTCTGAGGAGCCAGTCAGTCACTCTTTAGAGTAAACATGGTGTTCCCTGATGAGGGGCTGGTTCAGCTGAGACAACCACCATACTTGTCACGCACATCGTGCCACAGAATGCAAAGCTGTGTACTCCAGGGCCCAGATCTGATGATCTACTAATTTACACTGCTTCATCAAGGCCATCCTTCAGTGAAGCGGCTTTTTTCAGTGTGTGGTGGTGAAAAATACAACCACGGTACCATTCTGTGCCACTGCCCTGATTCACGGCATTTTACCCACTGTTGCTTTTGCACCGTCAGTGCAACTGTCAACACAGTGAAAAAGGCAAACAAGCTCTTAGCGTGAAACTCTTGCTGACCTCGCGGCCCCTGAAAGGCCAGGACCCAAGGGGTCTGGGGACCACTTTGGACACCACCGTGGGTTTCCATACAAACCGTTTATGATAGCACTGAGAACACGACTGATGTTATGATACCTTTCCTGCTGCTGTCACCGTCACCCCTTTGCCTGCCCTTCAACACGTTTTCTAAGTAGCCTTTTATCTTTGGTAGCCTTTCTTTTCTAGTGCTTCAGATGACCCCCACCTTGCAAGCCGCCTGCAAGCAGCACATAACATGGAGAAGCACTTGTGCATGCTTACAGATAATTTATTGTCAAACTGCTACCCCGCACCCTGCCCCAATGCCGCCCTCCTGATCCTTTAGCGGAGCCGTTTCACAAGGAGCAGAGGAGAAAGGCACAAGGGTCAGGCAGTGCAGTCACATAGCACAGACCAGGCTCTCCACCCTTCCAGACGCATTTGTGCTTTTGAGTGGTTGCTTATAATTAAAGACCAGGCTGTTAACAAACATCAACTAAATCCAGCAAGTGGAGGAACTGAGAGCCAAGAAGTCCTGCAGCAGAACAGGGCCTCAGGACCAAGTGCCTCGAGCTGCTCTTGTGACAGAGAGGATGAGGGGGCACGTACCTCAAGTACAAGGGGTGGAAAACTTGACAAGTGATTTGGAACTTGAAGATAAGAAAAGGTTAACACATTGAGGCCTGCCTGGTGGTGTAGTGGGTAAGTTCACGTGCTCCACTTCAGCAGCCCAGGTTCACATCCTGGGTGTGGACCTACAACATTCATCAGCCATGCTGTGGCAGTGTCCCACACACAAATAGAGGAAGACTGGCACAGATGTTAGCTTAGGGCCAATATTCATCACCAAAAAAAAAACCAAAACAAACAAAAAAGGGTAACATTATCTTGCAGAGGTGCTTTTACAAAAGCAAAACCAACAGCTGATGTTGTGACCACATCTCCTCAAGCTTTCCTGTTCACAGGCCACAGAGTCTCTCTCAACCACAGAAAACACCAGGGACACGGTGAGGTTGACTTTTGGAAGAGAGGAGTGGTTCAGAGGCTCTTCTCATACAACCAGGGACCCCTTCAGGGAATACTCTGGTCCACAGCCGCTGCATGCTCTTTGCAGGCTGGAAGCAGTCTCTGCAAATCAACTCACTCACACTGCTCCAAGGTCAAGATGTTTATTTAAGGGGGTCTGTGCCTGACTTGATTCTGAACTTGGAATAGATGCATTCTGATGCTGTACGCAGAATGTTGTAGTTTGAGTTATGATAGTGCTATTTCACAACCCACTTTATGATGAAAAAATACTAGGGTGTATGTTCAACAGGTTTTAAGCTTTCAATACTCAACCATGTAACTCCATAAACATACAAAATTAGGAAGTGATATTAGCACTTATTCCTCATCCACAGGATACTTGTTGAGGGAAACTATCAACACATTCACGTCGAAAGGACCCACAAGGCTCAAGCGTTAAGACTGGTCAGCCTCCAGGTTCACAGGAAAAGGCAACCCTGAAACACACCACTGAGGTTAATTCAGACAGAACAATCACCACTTCCTGCTTCTACACCCTCTGACTGGTCCTACCAGAAACCCTCGGAGAACGACATATAGACAAACGGGACCAAACAGCATTGGGACGAGAGGCACTGCGGAGTTAGACTGTCTGGGTTTGACCTGGCTCTACTACTTACTGGCCAGATGCTGGCAAATAACCAAGACTCGCCCGTAAGATGTGACTACTAAGAAACCTATCTCCTTCCCTGGGTGGAGAGACCTGAGACAATCCAGGTAACCCTCCAAACATGGCCTGGCCCGTGGTAAGGGCTGTGTCACCTGCAGCCAGTATTATTTTAGCATGTACAACTCGATACCAATATACTATACCTAGCAATCGCAAGGTATTTCCTCCCACTCAATCCATTCTCTCTTAAACTTTGTATAATTCACTCTAAGCTCTGCTTGTTTTGTCCCTCTGAAAAGAAAACCCCAACTGGGTTCTGAAATGCCTAAGCGTCTGTGGGTGGGGCAGAAGTCTGTGCCTACGCCAGCCTTCTCTGTACACAAGCTGGCCTACGTTCAGGGCAGGACCAGAAGAAAGCAAAGGAGACAAGGTGAAGATGAAACTTTCAAGGCTGGTCTCATCAGCACTGCAGTCACACCCAGGTTACGTCAGTGTAACCTAACAGCACTTAGACATCCCAAAATTCTGCGGCAGAAATAATCCTATGATGGGTCCCTACAATTAAACGACCCACTGTTCAGACAGGCGCATCATTTAAATAAGTCTAACAGGATCAAGCCCATATTCCTCACACTGTTACAATAAATCCTGAGAACAAACTCAATGTTCAAGCTGTTAAAATAATTCCTACAGCTTATTAAAAAAGAACAAACGAACTACTCAAACCCCTTCAGTTAAGGCAGCACTGGATTAATACCACAGGGAATGTTTCTTAAACTTGAAGAGCAGAAGATGAAGGTTGTTTAAAGAGGTCCCTTTAATACAACGAATACAAAAGCTGATGAGACAGCATCTCTACAATCACACATCTCGGAACAAGAGAACTATGGCTACTGAACAGCTATTTTCATCACAGCATCTACAGTGTCTGAAAAAGGACGTAATATAATAAATACTGTAGATGCATCACAAGACATCCATTTATTTAATCACAGTAGTGCATCTTACTACTATATTTTATTCTAAATTTCTTCTTTATTCTTCCGATTCTCCAGGCTTTCGGATGTCATCAATCTTCAAAATCATTCTAACCATTTGTGTTGCAAGAGAGATCTGTTGCTTTTTGCCAATCAAGGTTTCTATGACATGTTGTTGCTTCATATCTGAAAAATACAAATAAACTGATTATCCTAGGAACAGCATACACATTTAATATTAATAACTTGCTTTGATTTATGGAATCACAAAACTTAAGAAACACAAATTTGGAAGCCACTAGTCCCAGTTACATTTTCAGAGAAAAAGACTTTCATTACTTCCAAGGACATCCTGGAATTTGAACCTGGCTACCAGAGAGCAGTGGGGTGGTGAGGGGACCTCTCTTCAGTGACAAGCTCAACTGCTAAGCGACCAGCTAAAAGGTGAAACTTTTCAGGGACATGTCATTGCACAAAGTATCCAACACTGTAATTCAGTAAACGTGAAATAAGGGACAGCTGACTGTACCTGAAAGGTAAAATAATTTCAAGAAAGATCTAAAATCCTTGGGCTGTGAACACGAAAAGCAGAAGAGACCTATACCCGTACGTAAGAACACAAACCAGCCGAGGTTCCAGGGTTAGGACTGATGGCAGAACCCCAGACATGGCCCGACCGGTACAGAAATCACCGGGACCACCGTTTCAACAAGCTAAAGTTGCCCACACCACCCTCTCGGCAGAGGAACTACAAGTGGCTAAAAGTTACAGTACACTACGTTTAAAAACAGTACATCATTTATGGGCTACAATTACAGAATAAGCTGTAAACTACAAGTTTCAGAGCCATTTTATGACATCTAGGACCCACGGTGACACACATTTGTGTAAAAAAAAGTGAGATGGGAATTATTTTCTAAAACCAGAGATTAAAATGCAAGTCACCTTTGGTATAAATACCACACTGCCATTTATTGCTATTAAAATTAATTTTACATTGCTAGGACTAGCAGTCTAACCAACTCCTAAGGCAACCAAACGAAACATTTTAAAATTCACCTAAAGTGAGTTTAAATATTTAATAAGATACGATAACCTCATAGTAAACACTATATATTGTACAGCCACAAAGTATGAAATTACTCAATTTAAATCAAACCACAGCCCCACACAGACGCGCAGAGGTCCTCACCATTTGTGCCTTTGTGCAAACAGTCAATTCCAAGAGCAGGGTTCAACTCCTTCACTTGTCTGGCTCGCACTTCAGTCATGGTCTGGATGGGATTCATGCCGCTGTTTTCAGAAAGGGCCATGGGGATGACCTCCAGCGCGTCGGCAAAGGCCCTCATGGCGTACTGCTCCAAGGTCGGGCACTGGAAGGGTACAGGGTACCATAAGCGTGCTTGGCAAAGCCCAAAAAAACCGACCCAGCAGCAATTTGGAAACATAATTAAATTACATGCATGAAAAGCTCCCCCATGAGCAATTCTAAGGAGGGGCTGCCCTGATGATCTGAGGACAGTGACACGCCTCTACGGAGAAAGGATGGAAAGGGCACACCTGTGGGAAGTCTGAGAACGCATCAGCCCTTACGCCTTTATTTTCAGTTACGATATCTAATTAATTTTGAACTTCAAATATCATTAAAAGACTGTAGAGGATAATTATTATCGTCAAGGCTGGAATGGTTGAAAAAGACTTAGAAATGCCAGCTTACGGTAACCCATGCTGGAGTACACGCGCATGAGAATCAACTCAGAAGAAACCCTGTCACACACAGCTCACGGTGCTCTTGCTCACTCTGGACGGCATCTGGTTCGGCCTGCAGGCCCTCGGCCTCCCTGCGCAGTCCAGAAACGTCTCAGAGTGCAACATAGCCCTGCGTGTGTTTTACCTTATCTGCCTCTTGGCTGACGGCCAGAGCACACGCTATTTCAGCAGCGCCGCCTCCATACACCACACGATTGTCACGGATGAGGTTCCGGATGACACACAGAGCATCATGGAGGGATCGTTTCGCTTCCTCGATGATCTAGGGAAAACAGTTTTGCCTAAATCAACGTGATCACAAGCAGTTCATTTTAGAGCCAAATAGCTGCCACCTCTGGTTTACTCTAAGTGGCTGCCGGGCACCAGGCTAAACACAAATGGAGGGCATGCCAGAACATCTGTCAGCAGATGGTATCCATCCTCATCTTCCCTTTCCTCCCTAGAGTGTTTAAAAAAACGAAGCAGGCAGAGGCAGCCAGTGACTCGTCCCAGGACACATGACCAAGTGAAGGGCCAAACAAAACAAAACCGACAGAGAGAAAAGCTCACAACGAGCGTCACGTGTGACGATGCACTAGAAACCCCTCCTCGGATAACAGGAGGGCGTCAGCGGTTGTTTGCTTGGGTTCACCTTTTTCACCCAAGGGGCTAAAGAGAGGCCAGTGTGCCCTGCAGAAGTGACATGGAACTGTGGTAATTTTACACCAATTATGTCATTGTTTCTTCAAGAAAAATGACCCTGTTTTTCTTACACTGTGTTTCAGTTAAATATATCATGGGCAAAGCCAAACCATGTACCAGAATCAGAAAACACGTAGGACAAGCAACTGAATTCTCACCATCTTATTTCCTCCTCTGATGAAAATGGTTACAGCTCTGGAGTTCTTACACTGCTCGATGACCAGCATTTTGTCCTTCGTTGTCCCAAATGAGATCTCCTTTACAAGACCAGCAAAGCCCAGCTTCTCAGGTGTGAGCTCCGAGAACCGTGGGACGATCCGCCCTCCCGTCGCAATGGCAATCAACTAATTGGGGAGGGACAGGGGAGAAGGAAGACGAAGTCGGGAAACAGTGAACTTTCACAAGCAGACTACGAATGAGCTCAACTTGACCTATGACCACCCTGTTCACTGAACTGCTGCCCCACCCTGGCCAAAAAGTCTCAAGTTCAACCTAAAAAACCTTGTTAAATGAACAAGGTTCTAAAGAGCTGGGTGTCTTGGTCTGGCTCCGGTGCCACCTGGCTCGATGACCCTGCACACGTCCCCACAGCTCTCGACCTCATGTCCCCTGACTGTGGCTCTGAATCAGAGCTCTGCGCAGCCGTCCGTCTCTCTGTACACAGGGCTGCATGAGGACCAAGAAGGCCGCGTGTGTCTGGGGTACAGACCACATCTGGGCCGGCGAGCAGTATTCAGCTAACACGGAAGTGGGTAAGACTGGTCTTCTTGCCTCAGAGAGCCAATGTGAGTGCTAAACGAGATGACACATGGAAAGCACATGCCATGGAACAGCAGAAATACACAGCACTGTTATTAAAACAATAAAAACCGATGCTAGCATCTTCCTCTCTCCCAGCTCATGCTCCTCTGCTCTGTGGAGCCTCTGCATGATGTGTTTCCATAAGGCATGTACTATCAAAGCGGCCCCAAGCAGAAACGCCTGTGAGCTCAGCCCTGTGGTCAGCAGTCTCCCCACACAGCTCCTTACCTCGATCTCAGGTCCTCCAACCCAACGGACCGCAGGCAAGTTATTCTGAAGAAGTAAATGATTTGCTTCGTCGTCAAAGCCCCACTGGCAAATAGCTAGGTTAGCGCCAGTTTCTTTAATCTGAGAAAAGAGAAGCCAAAATCACGTTAATAACAAGTATTCTTTGTGAAGTTTGAAAAAAGATTGTGAAAGGTAAGATGCATAGTTGGCTGTGGAAGGTGGGTGCATGAAAGTAAACGAAGCAGAGAAACCAGAAGAAAATATACAAGTGTCTACCTTCGGTCAGTCCCAAGTTCTAAACAAGGAATACACATCAGTGGGAATCACTCTATTTTCAAAAACCATGCTTTATAAACTAGTAATTCACACTGACCCCACTGCTACAGTGAAGCTAAACAAAAGCTGTCTCACCAGTGCTGGGCCCTCTGACCCAGGGAACCAGGGTTAACCACTGTCCTGTCACAAACACCCACGAGGCACTTTCATCGGTGTGTGTAACAAAAACTGAATCTTAAGATACACACGTCCCTGCACCTTGCTTTCCTTACTTGAGTGGACTATCCTCTATCCTCTGGGTCAAAATACAGAGTAATTTAGAAGCTGAAAGAAGTGATCCTGCTCCTAGTGAGAAGTACCACCCCCATCTCCGCAAATGGCTGGGACTTGTCCCCCAAAGGTGGTCATGATCAGGACTGACTGTCCCTCCCTGACAGTCACCTGCGGTAACAGTGCCATGCCCCACAACTGCTATTTCACCTGTCTCCACGCAAGCCTCCCAAACCACCTGCCACACCTGCCTCTCTACCTCTCTTCCCTCCCTGGCCCTCTAGAACCTTCCAGGGGGAGCCCCTGGAACTCAGTCCATTAACAGCAGACTCCTTCTTGCAATGTTGCCATTATATTCTTGCTGTGAACAAACCCTGGCTGTCTCCTGAAGAATCAACCTGCCTGGCACTCCTCCTCAAGGGCTTTGTTCTCCCAGGTGCTCAACATAGGAGACAGGTCCTTCTTGCTCCTCACAGCCACCTACAACGTTTCTTCTTGGGTCACTGCCTCTCCTCCTTTTAAAGTGCTGGCATTTAGCCCATCACTATTCCTGTTATCATTTCTGCTACCTGCACATCTACCAAGTCGGTCCACCCACACCCTTGGCCTCTCAGTTCTTGTTACCCTTCCTCCAGTGCACCTCTGTCAGCCTTCCCAGATAATGGGCTTTTATTTGCAAACTCCTGCCAGTATGCTCCAAGCCCCAGCCCTGATGTTCCCTGCACATGCCAACCACATTCCTGTTCAGGGCCTTTGTACATGCCACCCACCCCTACCTTGTCTCAGTCTGGAATGCTGCTCACCCAGAAATGCCATCCTCTCACCTCACGTAGGTCTCTGGCCACACACCATCTCCTCAGAGGTGCCTTCTCCGACCAGTGTCTGTTCAGAGCCCCGACCCCTTCCCCCAGTCTGCACCCCAACAGCAAGCGCTCCGCTTTGCTCACTCATGTATCTCCAGGGCTGCAACAGGGCCTGGGAGACAGCAGACACAGGGAACTGCACCACGAAGGAACCCGTGAGTTCAACCACCCCCCTAAGACTAGACGTCTAAATATCCCCGTTCACGTATCCTCGGGCACTGGTGCTTTAAGCTCCCAAGGACAGAGTCCCACAGAGGAACCGCTCCGTCAGAGAGCACACACATGTGAAATACAAACAGCCAGAGGGGAAGAATCAGTGTTTACAAAATAACACTCCAACTTGTTTAAGCAAAGAACTGAGATCACCACGACTGCATTCTGGTTTAATTCCTGTTACTCAGTAACTCTCCTGTCAGGAGTTATATTCGGAGGTCTCAAATACGTGGGTAGAGCCTGTTAAAATTGCCCGAACGCAGCAGCGCAGAAGCGCCCAGGAGGGCACGTGTGTGAAACAAGCGCAGCTCTCAAGGCAATGGAGCCAGTTCCTTCAGGCCCCAGACACGCTCCCGTTTTAAGACAAGATCAGACTGCTTGCCCCCTCCTACCTCTGTGTCCTTTGGTTTTTTCCCACTGTGAATGTTTATTACTTTTTAATTTAAAAGTGAAGAAATGCTATTTACAGCCCCATAATGAAGTGCCAAGATCACGCAGGTGAGCACCACACGTCCTGACTCCCTGCAGCCAACCACCTGCGCCCTTTCAGATCCCACCAACAGCTATGGTAAGACTTACTTGCTGAATCATCTCTTCAAACTTCTCCTTTTCGTATTTCTGAAGGGCTTTATAATCTTCCACAGAGGTCACATCCAGCTTATGCTTCGTCTTTGGTTTCGGTGGTTCAAATGGACACGTGAGAATTGCAATCTTGGCATCTTCCACTTGCTATAGGGAGAGGGAGAAACGTGAATGGGCGGACTGAAGCGTTCCCAGAGGGGAGGCTGTGAAAGGCACCAACTTACCTTCGGCATCTGTGGGTGACTGAAATCCTTGTCTACGATCACACCCTTAATAAGCTTAGTGTCCTCCAACCTCCCACCCACTTTGCCCTCCACTTTGATGAGCTCAAAGTCAACGTCTCTGCGCTGCATGTCTGCTACGGTGAGGACGGCATTCACAGCGATCTCGGCCATCTGTCGGTGACAGCTGTTAACCCTGAGGAAAACACAGAAGAGCCTTTCACATCCGTTTAACAATCACCTCAAAAAAAGCAGCACACACGACGTAACGTGGGAACTCAAATACAAGATGCCGTTCTGTAACTCCAAGACATCTAGAAAGCGAGTGACGTGCAGAGTCCCTAGGAGGCAGTGGCATCACACCTTGTGCTTTCAACAGTCTGGGGCAAGGATTCTTAACCTGGGACCCACGGACCCCAAAGGAAACCATAAATTGGAATGGGAAAAAATTTACACTTTTACTTTCACCAACTTTAACTGAAATATACTATTTTCTTCCATTATTAATATATACAAGAGACTAATGATGTATGGCAAGAACGAAGATTTTTAAGATTCTGCTACTCTTTAAGAATATTTTTTCTATTTTACAAGTCCAAAACAGAATGGGAAAGCTATGAAACCACCAGGAAAAGTCCATCATATCTACTGAGGCCAAACACCTACTGAGAAAGGAGGGACCAGACAGGGCACCTGACCCACACAGGAGTTTCCATTATGACATCAGTTACAGATCGGGGATGTTAGCTTTTCTGAAAGCTTTGAAACATCTGAATAGCTTTGAAACATCTGAATAGACTGCTCAATAAATTTACTTTTTATTCTGGAAAAACCAGAGGAAATCTAGTACTTGAAATACAGTGTCTGAAATTTTAAGTCATGCAGAAAAGATACCCCTGAAACTAGAAAATGTTGTTAGTATCCTAAACAGGTGATCTACAATGTATTGCTTTATGTTGGATATATTTGGCTATCATCTATCAATTTGAGTATTTTCTGTAGTAAAGACGTGGACATACTTGGGTTTTTTTTTTTTTTGAGGAAGACTGGCCTTGAGCTAACATCCGTGCCCATCTTCCTCTACTTTATATGTGGTATGCCTGCCACAGCATGGCTTGCCAAGCAGTGCCATGTCTGCACCCAGGATCTGAACCAGTGAACCCCGGGCCGCCAAAGTGAAACGTGCGCACTTAACTGCTGCCCCACCAGGCTGGTCCACTTGGGTTTTACAAAGACTCGCAAATAGAGTAGAATCAACTTACAAAGCAGTAATAAAATAAGATTTGTGCATTTTAAGAAAGGGTAATGCCTTCCACCTACGAGGAAAATAGTGCTCTGCTTGTGACAGAAGCCACCCCAGGGCAGGCGCCCTTGCCCAGGAGCCAGGCTCAGCTAAGACACGGATGAGAGGACAGCTGGCACCACTGAAGACGCCCCTGATCCAACACAGTGCTGGGTGGATGTCCTTCCCCTGAGAAGAAGGCACCAGAGACAGACACTTGTTGCACTTCCTATCAGACAAGACCGTGCCTTCCTTTTGTTAAAACTACCACACAAATTAAAAACTAAAACATTTCCTGCACTGCTATAGATTGAAAGAACAGTGTAGGGGCTGGTCCTGCAGTGTTGTGGTTAAGTTTGGTGTACTCTGCTTTGGCAGCCTGGGTTTGCATCTTGGGTGCAGTCCTACACCACTTGTCAGCTCACGCTGTGGTGGTGAGTCACATATAAAGTGAAGGATTGGCACAGATGTTAGCTCAGGACTAATCTTCCTCAGCAAAAAAAAAACAACAAACAAACGTGTAATAAAGCACCTTACACTGAATTTCTATGCTACATTATGGCCATAATTCTTCTTAAAAATAAAGAGAGTCCGTAAGTCTCTATTATTGTTCAAAATAAGCAGGTCCCTTGGTTGAGGCTACTTTGAGTTTCTGGGAGGCAAGAACTGTCTTGTGCCCCCACGACTTGGCAGCAGGCCTGGCAAACTGTAGATATTATGTAAACGTTGAAATCTAACATTCATTATACCCAATGTAAGTAAATTTTAAGACTGCCCCTTTTTATAAAATTAAAATTCAGGAGTAGGAATTCGCTTGTTGAATGAATGAATAGTGGAAGCTCCCCCTAAATGGGTTCCTAGCACAGAAACGGCTAAAAAGTGTTATGAGGGGGCCAGCCTTGTGGCATAGTGGTTAAGTTAGGTGTGCTCCACTTCAGTGGTCTGGGTTCACAGGTTCAGATTCTGGGCGGGGAGACCTACACTGCTCATCAGCCATGCTGTGGCGGTGACCCACAAATAAAGTGGAGGAGGACTGGTACAGACAGTAGCTCATGGACAATCTTCCTCAGGAAAAAAAAAGTGTTGTGAAAACTAACAGGTTCCCCAAATAGGGTCCTTTTCTGGTTGATTTCCAATGCAGACAATCCTGCTAAATTAAAGGATTATTTATTTTACAAATATTGTTGAGAGGATTTAATACCCAAGCCTGGAAGTTCAGCTTCCAACTGAGACATGAAATGCATGTGTCTAAAACTACTCTGAAAACAAAGCAAAACCAAAACAAATCCAGAAAGAGACTCATCAAATCAGCATGAAGTGATCCGTGATCATTTTGTGTTGCCTTTAGGAACAAGTAAACAGCTTTGCCTCCTCTATAAACGCTGTTACCCTGTTGTAAACCTACACTTTGGAGCCCAGCGTGGTTTTCGCAGTCTGAATCAGGGGCTCGGTGTCCCTTATGTCAACAAAAACTCTGTCGCTGATCTTGTCCAGGTGCTCGATGGCAATGCGGGCAGCCTGCTCATAGCCGTCGGCGATCCTGATGGGGTGAATGCCACGGTCCAGCAGCTGCTCGGCTTCTTCCAACAGGGCACCAGCCAGGACTGCAGACAAGACAGCGCAAAACTGGTTCAAGAAAACGCCAAAACTTGTATAATCAGTACAAATTAGATGCTACCCTGGAAATACGAAGGTTCCAGAATTAAACTGAAAGTATCTTAGAGGATGAGGCCATCGAACCTATTTTTAAAAAGGCAGTCTTTTGTTTTGACTCTAGCAAAGATCATTAGGTCTCTTTGTATAGATGGATGATGAACTCTCAGTGAGGTAAAGAGTGTAACTATAATGTACATTATACATGATGTACGTGTACTAAATGTAACTTATACATTTCTATAAGGGGAAAAGCCTCTTTTGCTTCCTGGGTCAAAGACTTCTATTCAGTAAAATTCATGCTGGTGATAAGAGGATTTAAAAATGTGTTTATTATTTATTCCCCTCTTATAACCTTCCCTTCCCCCCCATTTTAGTGCCACAAAGATGTTTTAGTACTGCTGCACTCTAAGCACATCTAGAACAGTACTTGGTACTCAATAAATATTTGTTGAATACACAAATTCAAATTTCATCTGCAGAAAAGGTAACATTAAAGATATTTATCTCTTCGCTCTTCCCCAACTTTTTAAACCTTCAGGAAAAAATGCAATAGTAAAATGAACACTTGTTTACTTAAGAACATTTTGCCACATTTGTTTTTTTCCACATATGCATGTGCTTTTTCTGTTCAACTGAGCATCAGTTGCAGAAATCATGGGATGTCACCCCTAAATATTTCAGCATGCAGCTCCTGAGTACAAAGGCATTCTCCCAATCACTGCACGGTAACTGTCACATGATGCTAAGGAACCTTAACAATGACACTCTTCTGTAATACGTGATCCACAAACTCCTCCACTTGTCCCAAGCATCCTTCATAGCTTAAAAAAACCCAGACATCCAACCAAGTTCTACACAGTACAGCTGCCTGTCACCTTTCTTTAGCTCCATTAATCTAGAACAGATGCCTAACTCTACCCCATGGCGTGGCCTTCCTGTTTCTTCACGACATGGCAGCTTTGAGGAGTCTGGGCCACTTGTTTTGTAGTGTGTCCTTCACCCTGGATTTCTCCAACTGTCTCCTCAGCTGATTCAGAGTAAACATTCTCAGCAGCCACGTTAGTGCTGTGATTCAAACAACCTCTCTTAAACGGGAAAGGATATCGTGCCCTTTCTTACCAACCACTCCTGTGGTTCCATCTCCAATTTCGTCATCCTGTGATTTGGACAGTTCAACCATCAGCTTGGCAATCTGATGATCAACATCCATCATGCTTAAAATGGTGGCACCATCATTAGTTACAGTCACATCGCCATCCTTATCCACCATCATTTTATCAAGCCCTAAAAAGACAGCAATGTTTAGAACATCTTAACCGAAAAAAAAAAGAATGGCAATCTATACCAAAAACAATAATAAAAGTTAGACTTCTTGACCCAGTTCCCACCTAGGAATTTATTATAAATAATTCAACATACATAAAGGAGTATCTGCATGAAGACACTTTCATATTGGCCAATATAAAGCAAAACACTGGGAATAATCTAAAATGGCTAAAAGCAGAGAAATGGCAAAAAAAATATTATGGAGCATCACTACATGTAATATTAATCACAAGAGATGATGGCTATGATTTGCAAAATGCTTATGCAATGACGTTAAGTGGAAAACAAATCTGACCTAAAACTGGACACATGTTATGATCATAACTTTGTTTAAAGGCTGCAACACACCAAACAAGTTTGGCTGTATTAGGGGAGCAGGAAGCCCTCACTCCACTTCCCAAATTTTTGTAAAGAGATAATATTGACTATTTTATGATTTTAAAACTTTTGTTAAAACAACACAGAATGAGAGACTCTTACCATTTGGTCCAAGCGATGTTCTCATCGTATTGGCTACAGCCTTGGCCGCCATTATATGAGACTAAATCAAGCAAATACAAGAAACAAATATTCAAGTACATACAATTTTAACAGTTAAAAGCATACAGTTGATGATTATAAAATCACTTATAACATAGTCTGTCCTCTAGAATCGACACATGGACGAGGCAGGTTCGCCTACCGCTCCATCTCACAGTCAAGCGCAGTGACAGTCTGACCTGACAGGCCTCACATGACCACTTCACAACGCCACCTTCACATGAAGACTCCAGCGTAAACACATAGCACCCTGAACTGCCACACTACCACCTACTGCAGAGACGTACTCTTCTCTCAAACGGTCGAGCCACTGAGAAACCCACAGGCTTCACAGTCACCCTTGCTTGTCACCTGCCAAGGGTATCAATACCGAAAGTAATGGAGGATTCAAAGAACCCTTTTCTGTTTCTACACATTATTATGCCCATTAATCCTCCAAATTTCCTTTCCTTTCTTTCTATTCTTGCCATCACCGATCTAAGCCTGATCCATAGCACCCTACAGAATTCCTGCGTCTCTTATCTCACCTACCGTCCTTCCAATTCATCTTACATCTAGCTAAGCCATCCATTTTTCTCAAACATGTTGCTTACTAGTCCCCAAACCTTAAACAACTCCCCACTGGCTCAACACGCAAGTCCAAAAGCTTCAGCTTTGTCTTTAACGCCCTCCACAATCTGAGACCCAGCTCCCTTCCACTGAGGATGGTCTATTCTTGTTCCCCAAACATGTCCTCTGATCCCTGACGTAGTGATGCACAGAGGCCCTGTACCCATCAAAATCTTGACCAACTTTCAAAAGTTTTTTTTTTTTTTTGTTGGGGAAGATTCGCCCTCAAACATCTGTGCCAACTTTCCTCTTTTTTGGATGGGGGTTGCCACTGCAGCATGGCTGACGAGTGGTGTAAGCCCACACCCGGGATCTGGATCCCAAACCTAGGGCCGCTGAAGTGGAGCATGCAGAACTTAACAACTATGCCACAGGGCTGGCCCTCAAAGCAGTTCAAATGTACACGTTCTGTGAAGCCTTCCCTGCTTGCCCATCTGGCAGGTAACAAAAGACACAAAATTCACTAGTCTGTGAAAACACTGGTAATCCTTAAAATACACTTGGATTGATATGTCTGTATAAGGACATTTTTAAAGAATAATAATTGTAGGGAGGTGGTTCTTAACCAGGGGCAATTTTGTCCCCCAGGAGACATCTCTGGTTGTCACTACTGGGGAGGGAGCTGCTACTGGCAGGGAGTGGGCAGAGGCCAGGGATGCTGCTAAACATCCTACACAGGACAGGCCCCACAACAAAGAAGGACCTGGCCCAAACGTCAATAGTGCCAAGGCTGAAAAGCCCTGCTGTAGACCGCCGGCTCTGGAGGGAGACAGACGGGGCTTCAGTCATGGCCCTGGGACTTTAAGCAATTGCTTAACAGTTCTGGGGCCAAGTTTCCAATACAGTGAAATAACATCTAACTCTGAGTGTGAGGATTACATGAAATAATGCAATGAGAGCGATTAAAACAGTGGCTCATGCAAAGTAACCAGCAGCTTCCACTGCACTATTATGCTGGATGTGTGTGTTGCATGTTACTTTCTCTGCTGGTCCCTTTAAGTGAAAAACAGAACTGAATATGTAATACACGTGGACTGAGCACCTACCATGGTTCAAGCACTGTGTGGCCACCCCTTACATTACCCACCTTTAATTTTCATCCTCAGCTTGACAGAGGTGTATTACCCCTGCTGAAAAAGGAGGTTCAGAGAGGTTGTGTAACTTGTTCTCAGTGAAACAAACAGTCTCTGGGAGAACTCTACTGTTTCTTCATTTGTTTAAGTAAAACCCCAAGACACTAAGCCAACAGGGACACCTCAGACCTGGTGACAATCCACACCAATATGGTGGATTCTTCCACTTTATAACAAACCCTAAAGAAGTCAGTGCCCTCTCGAAGTGCCCCTTCCTGTTTCCTGTCAGCATGTGCTCAGCAGACCCCTCCTTACCTGGACACCTGCAATGCTGCATTTAACACCCCTGGTCGGCCTGATTTCCTTCAGTCTACCCTACAGGCCACTACTTAAGGTCTAGCTCCACTTAAATCCTGATTCTGGGCAAACCCCCTCAATGGCTCCCCTCCCACCCATGGGAGAACATCTCGATCGTGGGACATGCGCAGGCTTCCACTTTTGGGAAGTATCCTGACTTAAAGTAGACTGCTCCATCAAAACCCTAACCCTAACCCTTTCGCGCCCAGGTCCTTGCTTTTACTGTTCCTCCCTGTAGAACGCCAGGTCTCTCCCACTCAAAACATTATTCCATCCCCGATCAAAAGCGCGTCTCCATCCAACTAGAGAGGGTCTGAAGGACACTCTCCAACTTTGATCTGCATCCTGTCCCGTAACTGTGATTCTGATCACGCAGTGCCTTGCATTACGGTTACTGATGTGCATTTCTCGCTCTTGCGGTACTATTTTCTTCCTTAAGGATGCACACTTTTTATTTTTATGACACGGCATCCAGGAATACGCCACGCATAAAGGTACTCAAAGATAAAATACTCGGTAAACGACTAAGCTTTCAGGAGGTGACAAAGAAAATGAACCTCCATTACTTTTAGGGCTGCTGCAGGTAGACTAACGGAGGATTAAGAAGCAGAGTCTCCACCGGCCAGGTGACCTGGGACCACCTTCTCCGCATCTTGCCCATGACAACACTGACTGCTGGACTGCAGAAACGAGGACGGCCGGGGGTTCCCCGCCTAGGAACTGAAGCCGCCCCATCCGACTCAGAAGGGTGCTAGCGGCTCCACCCCACCGCCAAATTGGGACTAAAAGCATATATGTCGGCCTCCCCGAGCCCAAGGAGCGGGGAGCGCGAGTGGGGACGCGCGGGCCCTTCTGGCCTTCCCGGGAGCACATGGCAGAACCGCTCCCAGGCCTGCGCAGGCGCAGAGCCACTGGGTTCGGCCACCTCCCCTCATCTCAGCGCCACTGTGTCCCGGTCCCGTTACCTTGAGGGCCTCAAGTCCCATAAGACGAGACTTGCGGTCCTGGTCCTTGATGATGAGGAAGGGGCGCCCATATTCATCGAAGGCGAGAGTCCCAACAGACGCCATGGTACAGCAACAAACACTACTTATCCGCAACCGGCGAAGACCACTCCGGAAGCAAGAAGACACTTTACTCTCGCGGGAGGGAGCAACCGCTCGCGCATGCGCAGCACAGGCTGCGTGAGACTTATTTTTCACTTGAGACTAGTTTAACGCCAGACCGTACCTTCTGGAATCAGCAGCCTTCGGAAACTTCTATCTAGGAAGCTGCGGGGGGAAGTGCGAAGACACGGACGGGAACTTTAGAACCCACAAACCAGGAGTAGCTCGAATTCAGTCATTTATTAAAGCTGTATAATTGAGGGTTTCTGGATAGTGGGTCCCACCGAGGAACTCATTTACCGAGAGCATCATTTTCTCCCTCCTTCCCGCTCCGGCTCCGGGAATATGGTAGAATCCACTTCCGGACTCCTCCCCCCCCCCCCCCCCCCCCCCCCCCCCCCCCAACCCCCGCGATGGGGCGAGGCGGAGGTGAGGCCGGCTGCGTACGGCGGGCTCTGCGGCCCT